>NC_053441.1:60402694-60545085 GCF_007990345.1 Gossypium hirsutum | reverse complement strand
AACTTTGAAATGTATAATTCTTGAAAATCTAAAAACTTTTGTCTACAATTTCCTTTTTTTTTTAATTTTATGTTGTTTATAATGATTCCAAACCCTTATAGTTTTTTAAAATTAAATAAGATTTAACAAAAAGAAACTACAAAATTCTAATCAACGTATAATTTGACTAAGGGTGGTGATGGGCATTGGGGATGTGTGGAGGCTTTAGTTTTTTTGCCACGTTAACAGGATACTTACAGTGAAAATCTATTTAATTTTCCCTTTAAATTTTCCCCTTCCTCCTTCTAATTACCGCCACGTTATTTACACTAACCGCAGGTAAACACACCGCTCATCCAAACTCACCCAAAATGTCTGACTCTAACTTTAAACCTTAAAACACGCTAATATTTAATTGGCACTAGTAGTAAAAAAGTAATTCAACTCAACAATTACAAGGTATTTCTGATAACATTAATATATAATAAATTTAATCATTCAAAGCAATGGTTACTATGATGAAAAAGAATTGTGCTGAAAATAATAATTAAAGCAACTCTAAGTCCCCATTAAAGGTTTAATAGTGTGGAAAAATAAAATTAATTTTCAGGGTTTATGGAGCATAAATTATACATCCATAGTTGATGCTCATATTCCAGTAAGTTGGGTCTTTATAAAGAGGCCTTTCCTCGCTATTAGCATCAGAATTACAACAACAAAACACAATTTCATTCCTCTTGTTTCATTTATGATGATTACAATGTCAAGTAAGAGTTTCATAAACTGTTTATTTTTTGCAATATATTGTCTGCTTCTTCAGAGAAATGTACCAAAGCTAGCGTGAAAACTATTGTGTAAAGACAGTGAAAGAAGAGCGTGACTTGATTTAAGCACAGCCTTCAAACCATGGATTCGTCAGGCAACGACGCCCTTTCATCATGGAAAGTGGGTGCTGTCTTTGGCTTGGCGTCAATTGCAACAGCCTTACAGGATATGTCGAAATGCTCGTTTAGCGGTCAATTATGGGTTGTAGCAGGTACAATTAGCCCTTCACTGCTTAAACTACATCACTTGACTTCTTTATATTTCGGACAGGAATGATTTTAATGGAAGTCTCATCCCAGAGTTTTTTTAGTTCCTTGAAAATTTGAAATTACTGGATCTCTCTAATGCTATTTTAGAGGTCCAATTCTTCTCTACTGGAAATCTTTCAATGTTAGAAACTCTAAGATTGGGTGGTAACGGTGGAGACGTGGCGTATCCCCATAATTTCAAAAACAAGTTCAGGGTCGGAAAACTTGAGTGGCTTTCCCCTCTTTCTCGTTTGAAAGAGCTTGATCTCAGTTTCACTAACCTGAGCAATGCCAATGATTGGACTGAAGTCATTAGCCACCTTCCTTTGCTCCAAAACTAATCTAAGACATTGTGATCTTCCAAGCATATTTCTTCATCACTTTCCCTTGCCAATCTTCTACATCTCTCACCTATCTCGATCTCTCTGAAAATCTCCTCTTCTGTCATATATCCATGGCTGTTTAATGTTAGAGCAACCTTGTTCCTTAATCTCTAAGTAACAAGTTGAAAGTCAATTCCAGAAGCTTTCGGGAACATGATGGCTATTCAAAACTTTATTTGAGTGATAATCTTTTGATATTAACTGAGAATCAAGTTAGGGAGATTCCGTGTTGAATGAAATCGGAAAACTACCAGATTTTACTGTTCTAGATCTTGGGTACAACCTTTAAATGGATCCATAGCAAAAGCATTGGACAACTTTCCAACTTGTTCCGAGCTCATTTATCAAATTTCACCTACTTACAGGAGTTGGATTTATCCTACACTTCTTTGACTTTGAAATTCAACTCCGGTGGATTCCTCCTTTTCAATTGAGTCAAATAATGCTTTGCCTTGCAAGTTAGGGCCTCATTTCCCAGATTGGATTCGGACACAAATGGACGCCTAACCCCTGACTTTGATATTTCTTCTCTAGATTACTTGATATTTCTGCTTCAGAATTCCAGATTCTCTTCCCTACTGGTTTGGGACCCATTTCAGAGATAAGGTACATAAACATGTCTTTCAATCAGATCATGGTACTTTTCCAAATAACTCTATCCACATAAGCCATCTAGATCTAAGATCTAATAATTTCTCGAGACCTTACCACATTTTTCTTTAGACTTTTGGGATATAGGGACCATTAACCTTTCTAAAACAAGTTTACTGGTTCAGGCGCTCCAATTTGCAATATTACCTATAAAGGTGTTGTGGCATTACTTGATTCTCAAATAATTTATTTCTGGAGTGGTTCCTACTGTTTTGAAAGTGTCCAGTCTTTAACAGCTTTGAATTTGGGTGATAATAGTTTCTCAGGCTCACTTCCAAGCTCCTTAGGATCTTTGACTTCTCTTGAGATGCTCAGTTTACGTGGTAATAAATTCTCGGGAGAATTACCTTCATCTTTACAGAATGTACCAAGTTAAAATTTCTAGACTGAGTGATAATGAATTATCAGGAGAAATACCTATGTGGATCGGCCAGAGGCTTTCATCGTTGGTTTTTCTTAGCCTTCAAAGAAATCAGTTCAGGGGAATGATTCCCCATCAACTTTGTGGATTGAAATATCTCAAATCTTGGATCTCTTTGTAAATACAATCTTTGATACCATACCACCATGTCTCAATAATTCACTTCAATGGCAAAAAAAGTGAGTTTAGATCGAAGGATTGAGCTTCACCTCTTAGATGAAGTGACTTCTCTATGGTTCATTCAGCTTAGGTATGTTGATGAGGCATTGCTTACATGGAAAGGAACAAAGCAAAGCTATCCACAACTTGGACTGCTACTAGCCATTGATCTCTCGTGTAACAAATTAACAGGAGAGATTCCTGAAGAAGTAAATAGTCTTCAAGAACTGGTTGCATGAACCTGTAGAATTTTTTACAGAAAAATTTCAAAATTGGGCATCTAAGACAATAGAGGCTTGACTGTCAAGAAACAATTCTAGAAATCCAACGAGCTGTTGAATTAACATTTGTTGAAATGACTGTAAAGCAAAAAGAAACTGGTGCATTTTGTTTATTTTTATTTATATTTGTAATGATAGCTATAATTGAAACAAGTTGATATGCAACTTGGTTTCATAATAATAGCTAATATGCTTTCATAATGATAGCTATAATGCTTTCATCTTTTTAATTATTAATTGGCAACTTGCAACTTGGTTCATAATAATAGCTAATATGCTTTCATAATGATAGCTATAATGCTTTCATCTTTTAATTATTAATTGGCAAGTGCAATTAATAATTAAAAAGATGAAAGCATTATAGCTATCATTATGAAAGCATATTAGCTATTATTATGAAACCAAGTTGCATATCAACTTGTTTCAATTATAGCTATCATTACAAATATAAAAATAAACAAAATAAACAAAATGCACAAGTTGCTCTTGTGCTTTACAGTCCATGTTCAACACTCCTCCTTGACTGTAGGCAACAAACACCAATTGATTTCCTTAGAAATTCAAACCTGATTGTGCAAGAGCTTTGTCAAAATGTCAGCCAATTGATCTTGTGAGCTGCAATGTATTAGACTCACTTCTTTGGATTGGACAACTTCTCGAACAAAGTAAAACTTGAGCTTAAAATGTTTGGTTTTGCTATGAAAACAGGATTTTTAGAGATGGCAACTGCTGACTGGTTATCCACCAAATTTCAGTAGGCTCGAGCTGTTCTTCATTCAAATCACATACAACTTCCTAAGCCAAATGGCTTGATTCACTGCTGCAGCTGCTGCTATGTATTCGGCTTCAGCAGTAGACTGAGCAATAGTTTGTTGCTTCTTTGAACTCCAACTGAAAACTCCCGAACCAAGTGTAAAGAAGTAGCATGAAGTACTTCTCATATCATCAACTGATCCACCCAGTCACTATCTGAGTAGCCAGTTAATTTCGGCTCACTTCCTTTCTTGAACATTACACCAAACTTCAAAGTACCTTTGACATACCTGAGTATTCTCTTGCTGCTTTCAAATGAGTTGTATTGCAGCTGTGCATGAATCTAGACAGTAGAATAACTGAATGCATAAGGTCAGGTCTGGTTGCTGTCAAGTAAAGTAAACATCCAATCAGGCTTCTATACTCCTTTTCATCTACCTTTTCTTCATTTCCAAAGCTGCTTAGTTTCTCTCCCACAGCTAATGGTGTGCTCACTGTTTTGCTGTTTTCCATATGAAACTTAGTGAGAATTTTCAGGCAAATGCATGCTGGCTGATAAAAATGCCTTGATCAGACTGGTCTACTTCCATACCAAGGAAGTAAGTCATGATTCCCAAGTCTGTCATGCAAACATGTCTTGCATATTCTTCTGAACTCCTGAATCAAATCGACCCTGCTTCCAGTCACTATAGATCATCTACATATATTGAGACAATCAGCAAAGTCTCATCTTTGGACTTCTTTATAAACAAAGTTGGCTCACTCAAACTTTTCTCGAAATTGAGCTTAGACAGGTAAGCATCTATCCTGTCATACCAGGCTCGAGGAGCCTGTTTTAGTCCATAGAGTGCCTTCTTCAGCTTGTAAACCTTGTCCTCCTTTCCTTGGACTTTAAATCCATCAGGCTGTTCAACATAAATCTCTCTTTAAGGAAGCCATTCAGGAAAGCTGACTTGACATCAAGCTGATGGACCTTCCACTGTTTCTGTGCAGCCAAAGCAAACAGGAGCTTTATGGTGTCCAGCCTTGCTACTGGAGCAAATGTCTCCTCAAAATCAATGCCAAACTGTTGATTGTACCCTTTCACCACAAGCTTTGCCTTATGCTTGTTCAAAGAGCCATCAACATTAAATTTGGTCCTGAAAACCCATTTGACACCTATGACCTTCTTCTGATCAGGTCTGTCTACCAGATCCCAAGTGTCATTCTTATGGATCACGTCGATTTCAGCCTCCATAGCCTTCTTCCAGCTCTTGCTTCTTGCAGCTTCTTCATAGCTTGAAGGCTCAACAATGGCCACATTGCATCTTTGGTAGATATCAACAATAGACCTGGTCCCTCTCACAGGAGTATCATCTACATTGGCATTACTGACTTCATTTTCTGCCAATTCCAGATTGTTGTCAATCTGCTCTTCTTCAAACTGACTTGTGTTAGAGCCATCTAGACTCCAAAACCTTCCTTCATCGAATTTGACATCCCTGCTTACCAAAATCTTCTTGGTTGAAGGATCAAATACTCTGTAGCCCTTCTTGCAGCTACTGTAGCCAACAAATATACCAGGAACTGATCTCTTCTCAAGCTTGGTTCTTCTTTCTGCAGGGACAAGTACAAACACATGCAACCAAACACTTTTAAATGGGAAACTGTTGGTTTAAGATCATACCATGCTTCAAAAGGAGTTTTATCATTTAAAGCATGTGTTGGCAGCCTATTGAGCAGGTACACTGAGGTGTTGACACCTTCAGCCCAAAAAATGTTTGGAAGCTTGCTTTGAAACAACAAACACCTGGTCATGTTCATCACTGTTCTGTTCTTCCTTTCACATACTCCATTTGCTGAGGAGTATACACTGTGGTCAATTGATGATGAATCCCAGCCTGCTCACATAGCTTCTGAAATCTTTCAGACAAGTATTCAGAACCATTGTCTGTCCTTAAGGCCTTAATCCTGCAGCCTATTTGATTTTCTGCCAATGCCTTGAACTTTCCAAAAACTTCAAACACTTCTGACTTTTGTTTCATGAAATAAACCCAGCAAAATCTAGTCAGATCATCAATAAACAGTATAAAATACTTACTGCCATTCAGTGAAGGAGTCTTCATTGGTCCACAGACATCTGAGTGCACCAATTCAAGTCTTTCTCGAGCCCTCCATGCTTGGTTTACTGGAAAAGGCAACCTGGCCTGCTTGCCAAGCTGACACACTTCACAAACACCTTCACCTGCACTAACCTTCACCATGTCCTCTGTCATGTTCATTTTGTGTAGCAAATCAAGTGATTTGAGGTTAACATGGCCAAACCTCTTGTGCCAAAGATCAGTATTGTCAACTGAGCTTGTATAGGCACTTTCTCAAGTTGGCTCACATCCAACATAAAACACCTATCTGCCATGGGTGCTGAAACAACTTTTCTACCAAGAATATCATTAATAACACAAGAATCATTCTTGAAAACTAGAGAGTAGCCTTTCTTAACCAGCTGACCTACACTAAGTAGATTTTGATCTATTTCAGGTACATAAAGCACATTTGAAATAACCTTGTTACCTGAACTAGTGTTGATCACAACATCACCTCTGCCTTTAGCTTCAATCAGATTCCCATTGCCTATTCTGACCTTTGAAGCAAAACTCCTGTCAAGATCCTTGAACAGGCTCTCATTTGATGCCATGTGATGTGAGTAGCCACTATCCACAAGCCAACTGCATTTGGATTTGCTTGTGGTTGTAGAACATGAGGCAGTGAAGACATGCTCCTCCTGAGCTTGAAGATCTTCAGCAGTCTTGGCTTGTACTGACAGAGTTTGTGACTTTTCTTGATTTCTACAAATCTTTTCATGATGACCATACTGCTTGCAGCTCTTGCATTGGATGTCTGGTTTGTTCCAGCAATACTTCTCCAAATGGTTAGTCTTCTTGCAGTGAACGCATGGTGGAAACCTCCTTCTACCGACATCTTTCTTTGATCTTTCCCTCTTTTCAAACCAAGGCTTCTTAGCTTTCTGACTTGAGCTAGAGCCTTCTCTGACCTTTGCTTGAAAAGCACCTTCAGGACTTTCCTCCTGCCTACTTGCTCTTCTCTGCTCAAGTGCATAAAGTGAGTTAACCAACTCAGACAAAGAAATGGTTGTGAGATCTCTCGAGTCCTCCAATGAGGAGATTTTTGACTCAAACCTTTCAGGTAATGTGGTAATAACCTTCTCAACAACCCTGCTGTCACTGAAATCTTCTCCAAGGAGTCTAATATTATTGACAGTAGTCATAATCCTATCAGAATATTGCTTGATAGTTTCTGACTCCTTCATCTTCAAATTTTCAAACTCCCTTCTAAGATTAATTACTTGTTGCTGCCTTGTCTTGTCTGATCCCATGAACTCCTCTTTCAGCTTGTCCCAAGCTTGTTTGGGTGAGTCATAGGCCATGATGCGAGTAAAAATTACATCAGACACTCCATTCTGTAGGCAGGCCATGGCTTTATGCTTCTTGGCTCGCTCCTCACCATGTTGCTTGATCTGAGCAATGGTTGGATTTGCTCTCAATGGTAGTGGCTCGACATCATTTTCAACTGCACTCCATAGATCAAGTGCTTGGAGGTAAGTTTTCATTTTAACTATCCAAATGTGGTAGTTTTCTCTAGCAAAAATTGGTGGTGGAGGAGGTGCAAAGCTCATGTTGCTGAAACTGGTTTGACAAACACGATTTTTGAGTTTATTTTGAAATAAAAAAACTTAAACAACAGAGGTCCTCAAAGACAAGAGGCTCTGATTACCATTTGTTGGAAAAAAAACAGCAGCAACAATGAACAACAAAGAGCATAAGCTCATGAAAACAGCAAGCAAAAATTGATAGGCTAAAAAATAGCCGAATGAGAAGTACTCACTTTCATTTCCATTACAAAATATATAAGAATTACAAAAGTGGAATGTTTACCTAACAATTTCCTCTAAATTTGGCAACTGCTTGCTGTTTTCATGAGCTTATGCTCTTTGTTGTTCATTGTTGCTGCTGTTTTTTTTCCAACAATTTCTAAGTATCTTAGACTTGTCTTACAAGGACTTGTCTAGAAAAATTCCAACCAGCACTCAACTACAGAACTTTGATCTTTCATCATTTTCTCATAATAGTGGACTTTGTGGTCCTCCAATTTCACCTAATTGCTCAATGGTGGAACCTTCCGGCAAACCTGCAGTAGGAGGTGAAGAAGATTCTGATGTGTTCATGAAATGGTTTTCACTGGCATGGGACTTGGATTTGTGGTCGGGTTCTACGGGTTTTGTAGTGTTGTGTTCTTCAAGCTTTCATGGAGGCATTCATATTATCGTTACTTGGATAATGCAAAGGATTGGGTTTATGTTTCATTTGTTTTGCTGAAAGCAAGGTTTGTGAGGAGAATCAAAGCTCTTTCAACAAGTTGCACAAGGTAATAATTTTACTTTCTTTACTCCTTAACAATGTTATTTCAATGTTGAGAAATATATCCTTAACTAAATAACAAAGTTCTATATATATATTTTTCAGGTCTGATTAGAACTGCAATTGAAGGTGGTTTTCCTGCATGTGAGAAAATCTTAATAAAAAACTTATAAATTAATACATTTTTGTACTTTTGATGATTTCTAATTTCTATATACCAGGAAGAGATTTGTGATGACTGTCTTTGACTTTTTTGTAATACGTTTATCTTATCTTTGGTTTGTATATTTCTTTTTTATCCAAAGTAATTTTATCAAAACAAGAAGGCTCCTTGCTAATAAAAAGGGAAAATATATTGATTGGCGAAAATTTATCAAAATTATAACAATAGTTTCCATACGTTGAAAATCTTCTTTATTTCTATGCTTAACTTATAAATTGGTATCTAAACTATACCTTTTTCTTATCTTGATATCTAAACTTTTTTTTCGTACATAAGGTACCTATACTACTTATTTTTCTCAAGTTGGTATCTCCGTTAGTTAAACCTTCAAATCTATTTACAGAAAAAACTTAACCCATAAATTGCTACCTAAACTATGTATTTGTTGAAGCTGGCTTGCATGCTGACAAGAAGCAACAGAAGTTGCCCGAGCCAAGCAGTTGCAGCTGAAGTTCATGCTGCTGATTCATTTTGCTACTTTCAAATGATATTTTGTAACTTAGTTAGATTAGAGCTAAGTTGTTGATATACTTGATGTAATTTGTTGATGTTGGAGCTGATAAATCAGCCTAACCAAGTGTGCAAGTTTTGTTTCAACAAGTTTCAATGTACTTAGTAATAGTAGGTAATGTTTAGGTAACCATTTTGTTTTTCTTGACCAGCATATGTCTGGTATATGTATTGACATTATGCCATCTTACAAAAGAATGAAAAATTCATCAAAGGTTCATCATCAAACTCTCTTTTCTTGCTTTTCTTTTGTCTTTCAAGTTTGATTCTGTATTATTTTCTCAGTAAGTATCAAGCCTTTATGCTCAAGAAACTATCTTGCATCCTTCATTTTTCATACTTTTAGTTCCAACAATTGGTATCAAGAGCTTAGTTCTTAGTTGATATGTCATTCTTCAAGTTTAAAAATCATGTCTTCATCCGGATTCTCTCCAGCTTCACCACTAGTGTTCAATGGTGAAGGCTACCACATTTGGGTAGTGAAAATGAAGACCTACCTGTAAGCATTTGACTTGTGGGAGGTTGTTAACTCCTATGCTGAACTAGCACTTCTAAGAGCCAATCCCACAGTGGCATAGATCAAGAAGCACATAGATGAAAGAGCCAAAAGACACAAGGCAATGTCTTGCATCCAAAACAGTGTGTCTGATATGATTTTTACAAGGATCATAGCTTGTGAGTCACCAAAGCAGGCCTGGGATAGGCTGAAGGAGGAGTTTCAAGGGACTGAAGGGACAAGACAACAACAACTCTTGAATTTGAGAAGAGACTTTGAAAATTTAAAGATGAAGGATGAAGAAATAGTAAAGCAATATTTAGATAGAATCATGGCTGTTGTGAATAGCATTAGATTTCTTGGGGACCAGTTTAGTGAAGCAAGAATTGTAGAGAAGGTTATCTCAACTTTGCTTGAGAGATATGAAGCCAATATCTTCTCCCTTGAAGACTCGAGAGATCTGGCTAGCATCTCTTTGACTGAGTTAACCAATGCCCTTTATGCTCAAGAGCAAAGAAGGGCCAATAGGCAGCAGGAGCATCAAGAAGGTGCCTTACAAGTTAAGAGCAGATCTGCCTTGAGCTCCTCTGGCTACAAAGGGAGAAAGGCTTGGTCTGACAAGCCAAGAAGAGATGGAGTAAGAAAGAGATATCCACCTTGCCCACACTGTAAAATGCTCAGTCATCTAGGAGAAAATTGTTAGTTTAGGCCTGGTGTACTGTGCAAAGTCTACAAAAAGATGGGCCATGCTGAGAAAATCTGCAGAAACAAAGGTAAGCTGAGACAAAACCAACCTCAACAGCCAAGAGCTGAAGCTCAAGTGGCAGAAGAAGGCAGTGACCAGGAATAGCAAGTCTTTGCAGTCTATTGCTTAGATGCCTAAGGAAAAGCCATAAAAGGATAGCTGATAAACAGTGGTTGCATGAACCACATGACTCCTAATGCTGCTATCTTCAAGGACATTGATAGAAGCTTTAAAACAAACGTGAAAGTTGGCAATAGACACTTTATCAAAGCATAAGGCAAATGAGATGTGTTGATTAACACTCCCACAAGTATCAAACTTGTTTCAAATGTCTTGTTTGTGCCTGAAATTGACAGAAATCTGCTAAGTATAGCTCAGTTGCTAGAAAAGAGCTATTCAGTAGTGTTCAAAGGCGAAGAATGCCTAATCAGTGATCCAAGTGGATCCATGCTTTTGTCAGTGACCATGGCCAATAGGAGCTTTGTAGTAGACTGGAACAAGAGCTCAAACAGTGCCTACACAACAGTGTTAGATGAATCTAAGCTGTGGCATAAGAGGCTAGGCCATGTTAACTATAAGTCACTGGCTCAATTGACCAAAGAAGATTTGGTTGAAAACTTCTCCAAATCAGTTGAGAAAGAAGATGTTTATGAAGTGTGTCAGTTAGGAAAGCAAGTTAGATTTCCATTTCCTTTGAACATGGCCTGGAGAGCCTCAGAAAAATTACAACTAGTCCACACTGATGTGTGTGGCCCTATGAAGATAGAGTCTTTGAATGGCAGCAAGTATTTTATCCTTTTCATTGATGACTGCTTGAGATATTGCTAGATTTACTTCCTAAAGCAAAAATCAGAAGTGGCCTCTGTATTCTAAAAGTCTAAAGCTGCAGCAGAAATAAAAACAGGTTGCAACCTAAAGACATTGAGGTCAGATAATAGCACATAATACACTTCAGCAAGGTTTTAGGGCTTTTGTAATGAAACTGGCATTAAGCACCAGCTCACCAATACTTATACACCTTAGCAAAATGGTGTTAATGAAAGGAATAATCGAACTCTGATGGATATGGCCAGGTGCCTAATGTTTGAAAGGAATTTGCCTAAGACACTTTGGGCTGAGGCAGTTAACACTGCAGTTTACCTTCAAAACATGCTACCAATACTAAGGCATTGATTCAAAAAACTCCATTTGAGGCCTGGTTTGGGTTCAAACCATCACTTGCTCACTTGAAAGTCTTTGGTTGCATCTGTTATACACATGTTCATGTTATCAAGAGGGACAAGTTAGCTAAGAAGGCACAACCTGGTATCTTGGTGGGCTACAGCAACGTTAAGAAAGACTAAAAGATTCTGGATTCTTAACCAACAAAGTCTTTGAGCAGAGATGTTGTGTTTGATGAGAAGTTAGGCTGAAATTGAGATAAGAATAAACTAGATTGTGCTACTAAAGATTTAATGATGGATCAGACTAAAGCAGATCAAAATGCTCTTGAATTAGACATTAACCATGAGCCAGTCAGGGGAACCAGACCTTTAAGTGAGATATATAAGAAAGTTGAAGTGGCTGCTATTGAACTAAGCTGTTTTGAAGAAGCTGAGGCTCAACAAGGATGGAAACAGGCCATGGTTGATGAAATGAACATGGTTCACAAGAATCAGACCTAGGAGCTAGTTACAAGACCAGCCAACAGGAAGGTCACAGGAGTGAAATTAGTGTTTCGAGCCAAGCACAATGTTGATAGAACTCTGAACAAGCTGAAGTCAAGGCTAGTTGTGAAGGGATTCAATCAAAATTTTGGCATTGACTACTTCGAGACATTTGCACCAATAGCCAGACTTGACACAATTAGGCTATTAGTTGCTTTGGCAGCACAGAAGCAGTGGAAAATTCATAAACATGATATAAAGTCTGCTTTTCTCAATGGTTTTCTTGATGAGGAGATCTATGTTGAACAACCAAAAGGTTTCAAAATTGTAGGCAAGGAAGACAATGTGTACAAGCTAAAAAAGGCCTTGTATGGCTTAAAACAAGCACCAAGAGCCTGCTATGACAGAATCGATAGCTACCTAGCTAGCTTGGGGTTCAAGATAAGCATTAGTGAACCAACCTTGTATGTGAAGAAGAAAGGCAATGAAACACAGCTCATAGTGTCCCTATATGTTGATGACCTGTTGGTGACAGGAGAAAGTTATGAATTGCTGACTGGTTTCAAAGGAAAAATGGAGAAAAAGTTTAAGATATCTGATTTAGGACAAATGTCCTACTTCCTTCTAGGCAAGTTATGAATTGCTGGCTGGTTTCAAAGGCAAAATGGAAAAAAAGTTTGAGATGTCTGATTTAAAACAAATTTCCTATTTCCTTGGCCTGGAAGTGTCTCAAACTCAGCAAGGGATCTTCCTAAGTCAGAAGGCATTTTCCTTGAAGATTCTGAACAAGTTCTCCATGTTGAATTGTAAAGCAACAAGCACTCTAGCTGCTGTTAGAGAAAAGCTATCAAGCCAAGGTGATTTCAAGAAGGTAGATGACACAACCTACAGAAGTTTGGTTAGATGTTTGCTCTATTTGACAGCTACTAGACTAGACATTATGTTTGCAGTAAGTCTTCTATCTAGATTCATGCATTACTGCAATGAAAAGCATTTTTAAGCTGCCAAAAGAGTTTTTAGGTATATCAAAGGTGCACTGAGCTTTGGAATGATGTTCAGTAAAGTTAATAGCATGAAACTACTTGGTTATGCTAATAGTGACTCGGCTGGATCGATAGATGATATGAAGAGCACCTCAGAGTATCTATTTACCTTTGGTTCAGCTATTTTTTTTGGAGTTCAAAGAAGCAAACAATAGTTGCTCAATCAACAACTAAGGCAGAGTATGTGGCAACTACAGGAGTTGTTAACCAAGCAATTTGGTTAAGAAAAATCATGCCAGACTTGAATCTACACCAAAAGGAAGCAACAAAGATCAAATGTGACAACCAGTCTGCTATTGCAATTGCAAAGAATCCAGTGTTCCATGGGAGAACAAAACACTTCAAGATTAAGTTTCATTTTGTTAGGGAAATGGAACAAGCTGAAGAGGTGAAACTGATTCATTGCAGTTCTTAGGATCAACTTGTTGATATCCTGAAAAAGCCACTTAGTGTGTCAAGGTTTTAGCATTTGAGAGTCAAATTGGGAGTTTGCAGTATGCAAGCCAAGGAGGAGTGTTGAAGCTGGCCTGCATGCTAACAAGAAGCAACAGAAGCTGCCCGAGCCAAGCAGTTGCAGCTAAAGTTCATGCTGCTGATTCATTTTACTACTTTCAAATGATATTTTGTAACTTAGTTAGATTAGAACAAAGTTGTTGATGTACTTGATGTAATTTGTTGATGTTTGAGCTGATAAATCAGCTTAACCAAGTGTGCAAGTTTTGTTTCAACAAGTTTCAATGTGCTTAGTGGTAGTAGGTAATGTTTAGGTAACCATTTTGTTTTTCTTGACCAACATATGTCTGGTATATGTATTGACATTATGCCATCTTACATAAGAATGAAAAATTCATCAAAGTTTCATCATCAAACTCTCTCTTCTTGCTTTTCTTTTGTCTTTCAAGTTTGATTCTGTATTGTTTGCTCAGCAAGTATCGAGCCTTTATGCTCAAGAAACTATCTTGCATCCTTCATTTTTCATATTCTTAGTTCCAAAGGTATTTTTTTTCCATTTTGGTACCTATTTTTTTTTTGTTACAAGTGAAACCTTATGTAGCGAAATAGACAAAAGCATTCTTTTCTTTCATATATATATTGTTTTTATTTTTTTTCTTTCTTTAGAATCAAACTGATGGTCAAACTAGTTAAGTCACTGATTCTCAGTTTGATCAGTTTTTCCAATTATATCAAATATTATTAAAAATTTTAAAAAATTAAAAATAGAGATAACGGGGTCAATTGTCTTTTTAGCTTGGTTCAATCAATCCGTATCGATTTGCAAGTCAATTAGTTTAACCCCCTATCTTGATCTAGTTGTAAAAAGCTAGTTTTGATCGATGAAATAAATCGTTAGCATCTCAACCGAGAGAGAGAGATGATGTAAAAGAAAACTATAAAATAAAATAATTTAAAAAATATTTTTAAACTTTATATGATTTGGCAAATTATTATTGGCTGATTTTTTAATTGATATATAATATAGTATAGTTTAAATGCGAATTTATGAGTTAACACTTATTTCTAATATATAATATAGTATTAAAAATATTTATATATATATTTTTTTACAAATTTAACAATACTCATATTGCATTATATTATTTAATTTTAATATCATTATTCTTTTTTTCATAATTATTTTTTTAACTTATGATATTTCAACCATTTAATTATTTTAAAATTTAAATATTTAAATAAAATAATTATAAATACTAACATTAATTTAAAATGATTGTATTCTAAAATCTTGAAAATTTTAAAATTTCCTATCCAAACAAAGTTCTGTTGATAAAAATAAACATATATAAAATTACTGGACTGATATTTAAAAAAGGACATAATTTCAAATTTTTAATAATTTTTACTGTAACAACTTAATTTCTGTCGATGTCAGAAAATTTGGTTTAAGGTTGAATTCCTTAAATTGATTCGTTCAAAATTTCAAATAGAAAAATTAACAAATCGTATGTGGGATTAATAATAAAACCGAACAGTAATTAAATAAATTAAGTTTTTTTTTATAATTAGTACGATGACTAAATTATAAGGTGAGTAGGAGGAAGAAATTTGATTGAAGCGTTGTACATGACATTGATTAGCAAATGATCATGTCCTTAAAAGCAAATATTCCATGGTTAAAATAAACTTTGTGGCCAAACATGATATATGTCATTAAGTTCCATTAGCTATGCATAGTGACTTTATGACCATTAGTTTCTTTTATTTATTAATTTAACTAGTTAATTATAATTAATAATAGGTAAGTATAGTGGAAGGAAAGAGAGATAAGGCTTATTTTCCTCATCTCCCTCACGGTAAAGAAAGAAAAATTTCATGGTTCTTTTCTTCATTTACGTCCACTAGATTGCTCAAGGAAGGTGAGTTTTAGTTTGAATTTTTGTTGAAATTCTAGGCATTGATAGTTGATAAGCATAGCTCAGTTATTAGATTAAGTAATTGATGATGTTTAGTTGAGAAATTATATTGAATACTAAGTTAGAGAGAGATTGAAGATAAGAACTTTAGATGAAAATTATGTTATAATATTAGTAAGATAATGGGTGTTATAAGAATAAGCTTGATTTAATCTTAAAGGCTTTGAAAACATTAATGTGGAATATTAAGGATCGAATTAAATAAATTGAAAGTTGTAGGAAATTTTTTGTCATGAACTGAAAGTTTGAGGTCTCTAGTGGAGAAATATGAAAGCAAACCGAAAGTTACGAGCATTTCGAATATTAGGGCTTGTACAGACTAAAATGAATGGAATGTACTCATGTTAATATTGTGTCAATTTCTATTTGAATTGTGTGATTAATGAGTTTTTGTATTCGGGTTTAATTACGTAGCTAACAATGACGTAGGACCATCTCATGATAAAGAGAAAGCTAAAGTCGTTGACGAATAGTTGTTTCTAGTTTGTGCTATACGATAATTCACTTCTAATAATATGGTCGTAAATTAGTTAGTCGTAAAATTAAAATTAAAATTATGTAAGAAAAATCACAAAATAAAATATAAGAAAAACCAATATGTTGAAAATCTAACAAAAGGTAAAGTCTTCATTTGATTTGTGAGTTTGATAATCAATGCAAATATAGTTTTAGTGTTTTTTAATACATTAATTTTAGTTGCCAGTATCACGCCTAGCAACCAATCTTTCCTTACCTTCTCGATAATCAAGAGAAAATTCGTTGAAATTATTTCCTTTATCAATAAACAACCCTATAAGTTCTAGCCTAGGATTCAGCTTACCGATAGTATTACCTAATTATAACCAAGCAACACAAGTAGAATTCATTTAGAATTAATTAAATAATTACAAAATTTGCTATTTTAATCCACAAGACAAAGTATTTTAACAATTGAATTCGTTTGGTGCTTTGCCCTTTGTTAATAAAATTTTATTTGCTGAGCTCAAAAAAAGAAAAAAGAAAAAAAATAGTTGCAATGTGTTTTTGGTGGTGAGTAGATGGAAAATTAAATTAACTAAAACAACTTTTTCTTTCTAAAGAAATAATATTTTACCAGTATCGTTGAAAAATTAACCCAAAAAGTAAGTCTAGTGTGGAAAATTGAAAATTTACATTGTAAAGCTCAAGTGGAATTTAGAACAAAAGCAAAACAGGCCTTAATTAGTGCCTATAGTCAAAAAGTAATTGGACACATCAATTGCAATTGCAAGGTAATTTCTGATTCATATTATTGTCATTTGAAACTGAAGAAGAAAATTGTGGGTAAATTAAATGAATTGAAACAAAAAGCAAGTCTAAGTCAGGTTGCTTTGATCAATACATTGATTGATGGTACGTTTGACTACATCTTGTTGTTACATTTTCTTACAGCTCTTTGATTTGACTCTAAGAACGTCGGGTTTTATAAATTGATTGTCTTTTTGTAGTTACGTATCTTATAGCTTGATATATCTAATTTTTTAAATCAAATTTTTATTTTTGAATTTGTGATTATCAAGTTTAATTGGACCATCAACTCAATTATGAAATTACAAGAACACTCATTCTTTTAAATTATAATTAATATTATAATTATATATTATAAATTATTACTACTCCATCTATATTCATTAGGGCATAAAATGTAAAACTCAAGGTTATATGAATAATTCCATTTTGAATCACCCCAAGGTGGAAATAATCACAAAAGAGTAGAAAAAAAGTGATACTTAAGAAGTAACGTCACGTATTATACAACTTGAAACTTTAAAATTAATTGGCCCATGTTTTTCTTATTTTCGGCACATGTCTTTATAATTTTCCTGATATTTTGGATTTTTCTACATTGAGCTTTTCGATTCACGAAGCAACATAGCAGCAACCTAATTATACAATTTTTAAAATAATAATCAACGAATAAGCCAATTTAGGGAAAAGTGATTTTGAAAAGTAAAAAAATTCTTTCAAAAGTTACTTGTTTAGCATTCCTTCTATTCGAAAGTGATTTTTATGTCAAAAGTGCTTATAAAAAGAACTACTAAACACAACCTAACTATGCATTTATATGTATTCTTTTTGGAGTGTCAAAAATAGAAATGACTCTTATTTAAAGTAATTCAACTCAACAATTACATAGTATGAACTATATTAAATAACTCAAAGCCAATATTTTACTAATGTTGAAATAAAAAATTTGTGAACCATGTGTTGGGATAATAGTTAGGGTATTCACCGCTTCAGATGTGATTTCAGTTCGAGTTACACTAATCACGTTGTTGTTAGGCTTTACCCTTCTTTTATAATTCACACACACAAAAAAAAACTTGTACTCAAAATAAATAAATTAAAAGCAAGTCCATTAAGAGTTCAATAGTGTGGAAAATGATAAATGCATATATAACTATATTAATGCAATTTATTTTTCCTATATTTCTTTCATCGATATTCATTTTAACTTTGAAATATAGTTGACATGTAATTCAATTAAAAATATTATTTTTTTATAAATTAATTTATTAAATTAATTTGATATATTATTTAAAATTAATTACAAAAATATAATTAAATTGTTTTTATTAATATAGATTTTAAAATATGAAAAATATTATTTTATATGTTTATCTTTAATTTTTAAATAATTAATCTTATTTTTAAAAAATAAAAATTTAAACGTACTATAAATTTGAAATAAATAAAATAAAATTAATTGAAATTATTTTCCATTAAATGGTAATTAGTTCTTCCATACCATTTTTCACATTTTTATAGAAAAATTCTATCGATTATTGTTATTTTGAATTATCAGAGGTATATAAAAAATTAAACCATTGAAAAATTTTAAATTTTAATTGATTTAATTTTTTAGTGGTTTATCACACAATTCAAAATACAAATTTTTAGGGTGTTATAAATCGAAATTAATAAATTAATTTAATTCATGAATTTGATCATCAATGCAAAGATAGTTTTAGCATTTTTTAATAAATTAATTTTAGTTGCTGATATCATGGCTAGCAATCAATCTTTCCTTACCTTCTCGATAATCAAGAGGAAACTCGTTGAAATTATTTCCGTTATCAATAAACAACCCTATAAGTTCTAGCCTAGGATTTAGCTGACCGATAGTATTACCTAATTCTAACCAATCAACACAAGTGGAATTCATTTAGAATCAATTAAATAATTACAAAATTTGCTATTTTAATTCACAACACAAAATATTTTAACAATTGAATTGGTTTGGTGCTTTGCCCTTTATTAATAAAATTTTATTTGCTGAGCAGAAAAAAAGAAAAAAGAAAAAAATAGTTGCAATGTGGTTTTGGTGGTGAGTAGGAGATTGAAGAAGAAAACAGATAGAACTAAAACAAAAGGCAATTCTAGTTGTCCACTACAACTTTTCCATTCTAAAGAAATAAAGAACACTTAAATAGCTACAAATAATTTACAATTATCATTGAAAAATTAACACAAAAAGAAAGTCTAGTGTGGAAAAATGAAAAATTACATTGTACAGCTGAAGTGGAATTTAGAACAAATTAAAGCAAAGGCCTTAATTAGTGCTTATAGTCAAAAAGTAATTGGACACAACAATTGCAATTGCAAGGTATTTTCTGATTCATATTATTCAAGAATTCAAGACCCATCATATGAAACTGAAGAAGAAAATTGTGGGCAAATTAAATTAATTGAAACAAAAAGCAAGCCTATCAAATTTCACCCTATCACACGTTATTGAGACATTATTCACATTGGATCGTAAAGTCATCAACTAAAGAAGAAAATTGAAAGCATAAACATCCATAATTGCTAATTGGTGCTTATAAGATTAATCCCATCAATTTATCATTCCTATTTTTGTCATCATTTTCTTTTATTAATTTGATCACCCAAAAAAGAAATCTATCAAATTTGTCACTCTACCATTAAAATGGTAATAGAATACTAATTGTGCATTTACATGTATTTTGTTTTGGGGTGTCTGTTAGAATTAAGTGATCCGAATCCTTATTTAAATAAAATATTGTGATAAAATAAAATAAAATTAAAATCCCTATAGAACTACACTTTTTTATTTTATTTTATTTTAAAATAAGATTTTTTAATCCTTATTAAACTCCATCTATTTGATATTAATTAGAAAAATGTGTTTCAATCTTACTACACTCCTATTAGAACATGATTTTACAAGCCTATAAATAGACATAATCTACTCCTCTTGTAATTATTCGAATTTGATATGTACATATATATTTTATAATTCATACATATACATAATTTTTATATCTTATAGCTTAAAATTATCTACATGCATACGTACATTTTTATTTATTTATTTAAAACTAAATATATATGCATATTTTTTATATTTCATAACTTAAAAGTTTTATACATATACCTTCGTAGATTTTTATATTTTAAAATTATATCTATACATATATTTTTATTTTATTTTATAACTCAAGACTGTATATACACACATATATTTTCATGTATATATATATTACATAGTTTTATTTATTTTATTCATTGTTATGATTGTTACTTGGTGCTTATTTATTCATTCATATGCACTACTACTAAAATGTATTTTAGTTCTATTTATTTATTTACTTGTTATTTTATATGTAATCGCTTTGTCCCTTTTATTTTGTTTACTTATTATTTTGTTATTACTCGCATTATTCATACTTACATTATCGAATTTATTATTATTTTGTTACGAGCATTAACATCGTGTTTTGATTTCTACTAATACGCGTTAAATTATTTTTCATTCAATGTAAATTATGACTTTTGAATAAACAAAATTTCGTGTTTAGATTTGAGAAAGTCGTACCCTAACTTACTGGGTTTCAGTTTTCGCAATAAATCTAAATACACGAAATCTTTTCAAACTTAAGTTTCAAACGGTCTTGGAAATTAAGAAAAGATCAAGTTCTAACTTACTGGGCCTGATCCTTTTTTTAAAAAATCTGAGATAGCTAAATATCTTTTAAACAAGCAATTTTTTTAGCATTCATTCGCGAATCGGGAATTCGAGATGTTGTGTCCTAACTTACTGGATATGATTCTCTTTCTCGATTAACGCAAAATATGTATTTTTTTTCGAAAATTTTCAACGTTTCAATACAAGGATCGTATTTTTAAAATTATTCAAAGTTTTCAATTTTCGACACTAAGACATTAATTAATCAACTAGGTACCAATTTTGGGCGTTACGAGGGTACTAATCCTTTCTCGTACGTAACCGACTCCCGAACCCATTTTTCTGAATTTCGTGGACCAAAATCGTTGTTTTAATAAAATCAAATCATTTATTAAAAACAACAACTTTTCGAGGTGACCTGATCACACCTCATCAAAAAGATTGATGGCGATTCCCGTTTTTGTTTTCATTTTTAAAATCCAAGTCGACCCCGTTTTATCAAAAAATGGTGTCAACATGTGTGATTTGAAACTGCAATGAATGATTGAATGGTAATTAATTAATGAATACGTCATATTATAGATCGAACCCAGTGATCGGATCAGATTAAGGTGTTACAATCACTTCCATTCAAACACTATATTTTTCTTAGCAATTAGCAACTACTCGTTTCAAGAAAAAGGAAAACCACAAAACTCTAAATCAATGTTGAAGTCGTCCATTAAAGGTTTAATACATCCATATAGTATGAATGCTCATGTGCCATTCAAACACTATTTCATTTCTTGCTGCTTCATATTTGATGATTACGATATCAAGTAAGAGTTCTCATAAACTTGTTTTATTTTTTGCAATATCTTGTCTTCTTCTTCAGGAGAAATGCACTGAAGCAAGCGTATTGTGCAAAGAGAGTGAGAAAAAAGCGCTACTTGAATTTAAGCACAGACTTCAAGCCATGGATTCGTTTAAAACTAAATATATATATGCATATTTTTTATATTTCATAACTTAAAAGCTTTATACATATACCTTCATAGATTTTTATATTTTAAAATTATATCTATACATATATTTTTAATTCATTTTATAACTCAAGACTGTATATACATACATATATTTTCATATATATATATTACATAGTTTATTTATTTTATTCATTGTTATGATTGTTACTGGGTGCTTATAACACTACACCAAAACAGGCTTTTAGCGGCGTTTTGTAGCGGCGTTTGGATAAAAAATACCACTAAAAATCAAGCATTAGAGGCGTTTTTCGAAAAGCGCCACAAAAGCCTAAGCCCAACGACACCGTTTTCTAAGTTTTTGGGGCCTTTAGCAGCGTTTTAGAAAAAGTGCCGCTAATGCTGGGGCCTTTAGCGGCGTTTTTGAGGAAGCGCCGCTAATGCTCGGGCCTTTAGCGGCGTTTTTGACTAAGCGCCTCTAATGCTCGGGCCTTTAGCGGCGTTTCTGAAGAAGCGCCGCTAATTCTCGGGCCTTTAGCGGCGTTTTTGACGAAGCGCCGCTAATGCTCTGGCCTTTAGCGGCATTTTTGAAAAAGCGCCGCTAATGCTCTGGTCTTTAGCGGCGTTTTTGAGGAAGCGCCGCTAATGTTCCGGTCTTTAGCGGCGTTTTTGAAAAGCGCCGCTAATAATAATAAAATCTAAAACCATTTCAATTATCTCATTGTTTGATATATTCTCAAGTAATGTTTCAATTATATATTTTTATTATAAGTTGAAAAAATTGATATTTCGTTGTATTTATTATATATGATAACAAATTTACATTTAAATGATAACAAATTATATTGTTTAATACAAAATGTTTTTATTAAAGAGAAGTCCTAACTCCTAACTATTTATTATTATTTTTCAATCACAGTTTATTTAAACTACTTTACTAGAAAAATATATTAAATTATGAGTAAAATAAAATATCATAAAACTTAAATTGTTGTGTTGTAAAGAATAAAAAATAGAATAATTTTTTTTAAGAATAATAAATTTTGATAGTTCGATTAAATAATTCAAATAAGGTAATATAAAACACCAAATATCGTGATAAATAATATTATATATTGATAATTTTATTACCAAAAATAATTTTATATTTAGTTAATCAAACATGAACACAACAATGACCTAATAGTACCTACTCAATAGTAAGAACTGAAAATGAATGAAAAGGGACAAATGAGGTTGTTACTTGGTCTAATACCCACTAGAAATAATGAATAGGGTTTAGGGTCTAGATTAATTAATATGTTAATTTATAAATTAAATAAGGTTTAGGGGTTAGGGGTTAGAGGTTAGGGGTTGGGGGTTATGCGTTATGGGTTTAGGGTTTAAAGGTTCAAGGTTAAGAGTTCAGGGTTTAGGATTTAAGGGTTAATGGTCGGGTTAGAGTATAGTATTTGATTTAATTTCTATTTTTAAATTATATATATTAAATAATAAGGATTAGTAGTTAGTGGTTAGTGGTTAATTGGGGTAATTAGGGTTATGAGTTTGGGATTAGAGGTTTAGAATTAGAGATTTAGGGTTTAGAGATTTGGGGTCGAGTTAGGGTTTAAGGTTTAGGGTAATTAGTATTTTTTAATTTATTTATTAAATAAGTTTTTATATAAGTGTAAAAGATATAAAAAATTGTAAACATTATTAATTTTTATATAAGTTTTTATACTAATTGAATATAAAAAATTGAGTTTGGCGGCGTTTATAGCAAAAAACACTGCTAATATACATTCGAATTTTTAAAAACGGTGCCGTTTCATTAGAATAATTGAATTTTATATTGGCGTTTAAGCCAAAAATCGCCACAAATTTATGTTCTAAATTTTCTATACGGCGTCGTTTAATTTGAGGAATAAAAATTTTATACCGGCGTTTTTCCATATGATTTTAAATATGTTAAAACGATGTCGTTTTCGTAAAGAATGAAATATTTTTGTGGCGTTTTACTGAAAGCGCCGCAAGTATAAAGAGCATTTTATCAATGCGGCGCCTTTTATGTCCTGGATTAAAATATTTTAGTGTCGTTTTGTAAGAAAACGCCGTAATACTTATTAAATTTTGCCAATGCCCAATTTAAGGTTTAGGGGTTTAAGAGTTAGGAATTTAAGGTTTAGAGATTTAGGGGTCAGGTTAGGGTGTTGGGTTTAGATTAATTATTTTTTTAATTTATATTTTAAATATGTTATTATATAATTATAAAAAAGATAATAATAAATTAAATATATTAAAATTATGAGTATAGTTTAAATTATTTAAGAAATATATAATAGATAGACTTTATATGTATTAGCATGTGGATTTAAAAATATATTGAAATTTTCAACAGAGCAAAACGACGTCGTTTTATACAAAATAAAATAATTTTCAGCAGAGCAAATAATAAGCAATAGCAGCATTTTTCTTAAAAACGCCGTCAAAAAAATTAAAATCCCACCCACTCCCGAAAAATAATTTTTGACTACCCGCTCATTACTCCCTCTTTTTCTCATATCTATCGAGCGCCCTAAATGCCCCAAATAAAAGTTTGTACTTAATTCTTTTTCTCTTTCAATCTCAAAATTTGCCCCCAAATTTCCCATTTTCCCTTTCAATCAGATCTTCATGAATAAGAAGAAGAAAATCAGTACTTTCTTTCCATTGAAGAACTAGAAATGAAACAGGATTTCAAGGGAAAATGTCAAGAGAAAAACTAAGAAGAGCCGCACTTCCTCCTGTTCAAGAGGTGTTCTTATTTATTTCTATTGCTTTCAGTATATATTTCTTTAATTATTTTTGTTGATAATAGTTGTAGGAGTTTGAGTGGTGATTCTTTACAAGGTGTGGAGTTGCTGGTGCTACGGCGGAGGAGGAGAATGGAGTGACAGTTGTTGGGATGAGTGCTGGAAAGCGGAGATGGGGAAGACCGTCGAGGAATCAAGTGAGAACCACGTCGTCATCGGCGCCGCTGCCACCGCCTCAAAGGAAGGATGAGGATGATGAAGAAGATGTTTGTTTTATATGCTTCGACGGCGGCAGTCTCGTGCTTTGTGATTGACGGTGAGTTTGGAAATTTTTTAACATTCACAATGGAATGCTAAAACTTACAGAAGGTGGCACTTCTTGAGGTAAAACAAAATGATAACAGTGCTTTTTTAATGAAAGCTTGTCCTTCTGGCTGGGCTAAATATGAAGTGAAAAAGCTCTTAAAATTAACCTGATATATCAGGTTGAATACACATCTTTAAATCAAGAATTGCAAGACATGGAAGCTCGTTTTCGTCGTGGACAAAAGAAGTCCCCAGAAGAAGCAAATCAAATGCTTCAGGTAAATATGATGAGGATGTAACTTTCTGAACTCTGTCTTGCAAATTATATTTTTTGGTTTATTTCCATCTAGCCAGTCTAGAAAATAAAATGCATCTTACCTATTTGATTTCAGTACCTCAAGTAATCTACTGGAATGTGGGTTTCTATATCATTAAGAACATTCTGAAGTCAACAGTTCAAAATGTAATTAATATCTAGTTATAGGCATAATCTGTGGCCATTAGTTGTTCCACCAACTGTAATTAATGTAAGAGGCAATGGCTTAAAGATGGTGATGTTAGATGCAGGCATGGCAGGAGGAAGTGGAGCGTGCACGCCAAGGTCAAAGAGATGCTGAGAGCAAGCTCTCTTCATTAGAGGCAAGTATTATCATTGTACATTTATATCAAGATTATTTTGTTTTCTTTTGCTGGCTGATTTGTGGATTTATTTTCTCTGATCTATTTGTCTGGCTGCAGGCTAAAGTGCAGAAAATGAGGGTTGAAATGGCTGCCATGAAGAGGGATGCTGAGCATTATTCACGCCAGGTAACTGTTAAGATTGATTCACCTTTTAATTAGAAATGTGGTTGTCAATTGTATTGATGATGTATAAACTGAAAGCGCTTATTATAGTGACTGTTGAACTTAGTGAAGCCTTAAATTTCATTGCTTATTTGATTTATGTAGTTGTATATCAACTATCAAGTTATATGGCACTGATTTACTGTTGTTGATATCTTATTTCTTAAATTTTCCATCTCATCTGAAACTGTGATGAAATTCAGTTCATCAGTTGCTTTCCATATGCTAGTTTATAAAGTATATTTCAAACCAGGCATTATTTTATTTTCTAACCCTCATTTTTTAGCATACTTTTCTTAACATGGAAGAATAAGCTATGGTTTTGACCTTGATGTTGATGGAAGTCGCATTATTTAACACCAAAACCCATATTTTACGGGTTTTTCAAAGAAGAAAAATGCTGAGAATAGATGGTCTCTGCAAAAAGATGGGCTACAAGGACGCCAAGTTACTGATGCTTTACGGGTATTATATTTATCCTTTTTCATCTTTTTCTTGTGTGTTCCTAGCTTTCACTGTAAAATGGGATAGCTAAATTATATGGTTTCTGCATGCTCCAAATTCCTGAAAAAAGGTTGAGAACATTGGCAAGTAAATTTTTAGAGAAAGTTCTATGAAGTTTTTTATGAAATCTTTCCTCACTGTTGAAGTCGAGTTCGTTGTAAACGCCTACTTTTAAAAATATATATACATTTGTTTCAATTTATCCTGTTGAGTTTACTTGAAAATTTGTGGAATTATGTATTACTTGCTTTATTTTTTTAATAGCTTATACTGTTAGTGAATTAGATAGATTTACTCCCTGTTATACCTATATTTAAGTTGAAATTATATATATGCCTTTGCATTCCAAATATGAAAAATTGGAGATTAGGCATAGCCTATTGAAATTGGTGTTTTGATATGAATGTGTTATGCTTCTGTTTGTGCAAATCTACAGCGTACCATGGTAGGATATTCAACATTTGAGTTTGTGTTGAACAAATATGCAATGGAAGTGCTTTGTAGGATTATCAAAGGAATTCTCACCAATAGGGTTTGTTTTACATGATATTTTTATGTGCAATTGTTTTTACTATCAAATTCTTGCTCATATTTTAGTTTAATAGCTTTTCATTTTTGAGATGGTTATAATGGGGGTTTTATTCTACCAATCAGTTGGTGGGTCTTTTTTGTCCTTTTTCATTTTTTGCTTTTTTTTTTCTGGTTTTGTAATGGTGAATGCAGTATGGTTGATGGTTTTGCAGGGGAAGAAGTTCTATTAATAGGTTGATCTCAGTTTCACTAACCTGAGCAATGCCAATGATTGGTCTCAAGTCATTAGCCACCTTCCTTTGCTCCAAAAACTAAGTCTAAGACATTGTGATCTTCCAAGCATATCTTCTTCATCACTTTCCCTTGCCAACTCTTCTACATCTCTCACTTATCTCGATCTCTCTGATAATAATCTCCCTTCTTCTGCTGTTGAATGTAGTTCCTGTGGAAAATGTTCTCAATATAAAATTGTTCTCTCATATAAAATCAAAAGCTTACAAACTATTTATAGGCTATAGTTTACCATTTAAAACAACAAAAATTGAAAATATTAAAATCTAATAATAACCATAAACCAATGACTCTTGACCTTTCATTTTCCTAAACAAAAAACTACTAATTTAAACCCATTAAAAAACAATATAACTCTTGACCTTTCAACTCTTGACCTTTCACTTACATGACTCTTAACTTTCATTTAAGTTTATTTAACAAAACTCCCCTGTAAACTTAAATGCTTCTGCCATCCTTCATGCCGATTAATTTCTTGTAGTTGTCGAAGAGTATCATCGGTAGCGGTTTTGTAAAGATATCCGCGACTTGGTCCCGACTTGCCACGTGCACTAATTTCACACTTCCTTCCTTTACATGATCTCGGATGAAATGAAAACGAATGTCAATGTGTTTGCTTCTCTCATGATTCACTGGGTTCCTTGCCAACTTAATCGCTGATTTATTGTCAACTCGTATCTCAGTTGCACCAAGTTGTTGTTGCTCCAACTCACCCAACAAATTTCTGAGCCATATAGCGTGACACACACACCAAGATGCTGCCACATATTCAGCTTCACTTGTCGATAGTGTCACGATTGGTTGCTTCTTTGAAAGCCAAGCAAATGCTGTGTTACCCATAAAGAACACATATCCCGATGTACATTTCCGATCATCTAAGTCTCCGCACCAATCACTGTTGGAATACCCAATCAACTTGTAATCTTCCATATTTGAATAAAATAACCCGTGTGACACTGTTCCTTGAATGTACCGTAGGATTCGCTTCAACGCCTTCCAATGTGAATAAACCGGCTCCTCCATGAACCGACTTACAATGCCAACACTTAGCGAAATGTCAGGCCTTGTGCAAGTGAGATAGCGAAGGCTTCCCACCAAACTTCGGTATTTACTTGCGTCGACTCGTTCTCCTCCATCGAATTTCGAGAGTTTTACACCTGGTTCTATTGGTGTTGATACCGAGTTGCAATGTGTCATCTTGTACTTCTTCAAAATTTCCTTTGCATATGCCTCCTGTGACACAAAAATACCTGTCCTTTCTTGTCGAACCTCCAAACCAAGGAAAAATTTCATTAAACCCAAATCTGTCATCTCGAATTCTTGTGTCATTTTGCTCTTAAAATCCAGTATCATCTTACCATTGTTCCCCATAAAAATGAGGTCATCGACATAAAGAGCAACAAATAACATATTACCTCAATTCTTCTTCACGTAGAGGGCATGTTCATAAGGACATTGTTTGAACCCATTCTCCTTGAAGTATGTATCGATACGAGTATTCCATGCCCACGGTGCTTGCTTCAACCCGTAAAGTGCCTTCTTTAATTTCAGCACCTTTTTCTCCTCTCCATTTTTCATGTACCCAGGTGGTTGTTCGATGTAGACTTCTTCTTCGAGCTCACCATTCAAGAATGCCGACTTGACATCCATTTAAAATATTGGCCATTTAAATTGTGCCGCTTGTGCAATGAGCAGCCGGATTGTCTCCATTCTTACAACAGGAGCAAATACCTCATCATAATCGATCCCCTCATTTTGCTTATATCCCTTTGCAACAAGTCGCGCCTTGTACCGTTCTAACTCGCCTTGAGCATTCATCTTTCTTTTGAACACCCACTTCACACCAATGGGTTGACTTCCTTTCGGCAATTCTGTTAACTCCCATGTGTTGTTGCGGTCAATTGCTTTAATCTCCTCATCCATAGCAGTTTGCCACTTCTTGTCCCGTGCAGCCTCTTCAAAACTTATAATCTCAGAATCTGCCAAAAGACATACAATATGTACCTCATTTGTTGAATCATACAAATCTTGCAAACTTCGCATTTTTGGTTGTTGCGGTTCATCTTCATCATCGGTAGTTTCAGGATTTGTCGGTATGATTGTTGGTGTAGCGATTGATGATCCTCCATCTTTGGTGATAACCTCCGTTGAGTTATTCCAATCCCACTCGCTTGCTTCATTGAATCGTACATCACGACTTACCACAACCTTCTTACTTATCGGGTCGAGTAGCTTGTATCCTTTTGTTTTCTCATCATACCCAATAAAAATAAACATTTTGCTTTTGTCTTCGAGCTTCGTTCTTCGCTGATTCGGCACATGTGCATAGGCCTCACTACCGAATACTTTAAGATGAGAAATTGATGGTTTTTGTCCGCTCCAAGCTTCTTGTGGTGTTTGATCATCCAACTTCGCATGTGGACATCGATTTTGCACATAGATGGCACATTGCACGGCTTCCGCCCAAAATTCCTTCGGCATCTTCTTGCTATTGAGCATTGATCGAACCATGTCGAGAATAGTCCGATTCTTCCTCTCGGCCATACCATTTTGTTGGGGAGAGTACGGTGCGGTTAGGAATCGTCTTATGCCTTGCTCCTCACAATACTCCATGAAAGCCGTCGAAGTATACTCGCCACCTCTATCAGATCGTACAGATTTGATGTGTCTACCAGTTGTTTTTTCCACCATCACTTTGAACTTTTTGAACACCTCCAATGCCTCGGATTTTTCTTTAAGAAAATAAACCCAAGTTTTTCGTGAGAAATCATCGATAAAAGAAATGAAATACCTTTTACCGCTAAAAGATTCAGGGGTGATTGGTCCACATATGTCGGTATGAATCAATTCGAGAAGTTGCTTAGCCTGATATTCTGCCTTATTTTGAAACGAAGTTCTCGCATGCTTACCGAGCACACATTCTTCACAAAATTTTCCCTCATAGTCTATGTCTGGTAGCCCATGCACCAAATTCTTCTTTGCCAACTCGTTTAGACCACCATAATGTAGATGGCCAAAACGGAGATGCCATAGCAACGCCTTGTCTTCAACATCAACTCGCAAACATTTTCCTCGAACACTTCTCAGATTCAACCTGAACATGCGATTTCTCTCCATTTCAACTCGAGCGACCAAACACCCTTCCTTATCTTTCAAGTGTAACACCCGATCTTTCATAAGTACCGAATAACCTTTTTCCATGAGTTGCCCCATACTTAAAATGTTGCTCTTGAGGTCTGGTACGTAATACACATCATGGATTGACCCAATTAACCCATCATTTTGTAAATAACAAATGGTACCTTGGCCTTTTACCTCAACCTTCGACGCATCTCCAAATGACACATGTCCCGTTTCAACCTTTTGCATCTCTTTGAATAGGTGCTTGAGCCCACACATATGGTTGCTTGCACCCGTGTCAAGGTACCACACCATGTTGTTGTTGGTGTTGACTTCGTTGTGTGCCATCAAGAGAAAACCTTCTTTTGCCTCCTCATTTTCCGTGGTTAGGTTGGTTGTCTCTTCCATCTTTTTCGAGAAGCGACATTCTTTCGCGAAGTGTCCCGCCTTACCATAATTGTAACACTTATCAGAGTTACAATCCTTCGCATAGTGACCATATTTGCCACACTTGTAGCACTCGACATTGGAATAATTCGACCATCCGCCTCTTCCACGACCACGTCTTCTTCCCCGCCAATTTTGTTGGTTTGAATGCTCCTTCTCTTCATAATTCCCTTCTTGACCACGACCTTTTCCACCACGACCATTTCCTCGATCTCCACGACCACGGCCTCTACCTCGAAAGCTTTGAGAATAGAGAACCTTTTCGTCTTTGATTGATGCCTTGGTTTGAAGTGCTTGCTCGAGTGTCTCCTCTTTCTTCTTCTTCTTACGTTGTTCATGTGCCTCGAGAGAACCAGCGAGTTCATCGACTGTAAGCGTTACTAGATCTTTTGACTCTTCTATGGCACATACGACATTTTCAAAACTGTCAGTTAACGATCTCAAAATCTTCTCCACAACTCGTGCATCAGTTAACGATTCTCCGTTTCGGTTGAGTTGGTTCACCACGGTTTGAACACGCGTGATGTAGTCGGAGACACCTTCTGATTCCTTCATCTTCATGCCTTCCAGCTCGCCACGAAGAGTTTGAAGTCGGACTTGTTTAACTCGGTCGGCTCCTTTGTACACCTTTGCTAAAATGTCCCACGCTTCTTTTGAAGTTGTCGCACTTGCAATCTTCTCAAAGCCCGACTCATCAACGGCTCGAAATAACATGTACAATGCCGCCTTATCTTTCGACCGCATTTCTTTCAACGCCTTGTTTTGAGCCGCCGTATATCCCGCAGTAGTTGTCGGTTCTACGAAACCTTCTTGGACCACCTCCCAACCATCTTGAGACCCGAGAAGAGCTTTCATTTGGATGCTCCAATTCTCATAGTTCACCTTTGTTAGTCGAGGCAATGGCACATTACTAGTCACACTCTCCATAGTTCAGATACCAAATTGTGGAAAATGTTCTCAATATAAAATTGTTCTCTCATATAAAATCAAAAGCTTACAAACTATTTATAGGCTATAGTTTACCATTTAAAACAACAAAAATTGAAAATATTAAAATCTAATAATAACCATAAACCAATGACTCTTGACCTTTCATTTTCCTAAACAAAAAACTACTAATTTAAACCCATTAAAAAACAATATAACTCTTGACCTTTCAACTCTTGACCTTTCACTTACATGACTCTTAACTTTCATTTAAGTTTATTTAACAGTTCCCATGCAAGATGCTTCCCATGCAAATGTGGCCATGCAAGGAACAAAGGAGCAGCAAGCAGTTGAGCCACGGTGTGCAGCAACTGGAGCTGAAGTTGCCAAACCACTTGCTGTTTTAGTTGCATTTTAATTATTTTGCAAACTAGTTCATATTGAACTAAGTAGGTAGATGTTTTGATGTAATTAGGTGCTGAATGACAAGCTTAGGTGACTTGTTTATGTACTCAAGCAAATTTAACAAGTTGTAATGTCACTTAGTGGTGTTAGGTGTAAGTTTAGGTAGTAACTTGTTCATTTTGTGTTTGTTAACTGATATATGTATTGGCATTATGCCTTCTTGAGTTGTTAATGAAAATATCAGCTCTTTCATTCAAAACTCTCTCTTTTTTTTTCTTGTTTTCCACTCGCAAATTTCTTTTCTGTTTTGCTTCTGAGTTTGTTTCTTCAGCAAGGCTCGAGACTTGTTGTTCAAGCAAGGTTAAAACCAACTTGCTGCTGCCTCTTGCTCCAACATCTGCCATATATCCATGGTTGTTTAATGTTAGCAGCAACCTGTTTCACTTGACCTCTCAAGTAACCAGTTGAAAGGTCCAATTCCAGAAGCTTTCGGGAACATGAAGGCTATTCAAGAACTTTATCTGAGTGATAATCTTTTTATATTAGCAGAAAATCAAGGTATGGGCGATTCTGGGTTGAATGAAATCGAAAAACTACCAGATTTTAGCGTTCTAGATCTTGGATACAACCTTTTAAATGGATCCATAAGGAAAAGCTTTGGACAACTTTCCAACCTGAATGTCTTGCGGCTTACAGGGAATTCTTTTGATGGTGATGTGATTTCCGAAGCTCATTTCTCAAATTTCACCAATTTACAGGTCTTGGATTTATCGTACACTTCTTTAACTTTAAAATTCAACACCGGATGGATTCCTCCTTTTTAATTAAGTCAAATAAAGCTTTGCTCTTGCAAGTTAGGGCCTGGTTTCCCAGATTGGCTTCGGACTCAAATGGACTTCCTACTGGTTTTGGAATACCTTGATATTTCTGCTTCAGGAATTTCGGATTCTCTTCCCTATTGGTTTTGGGACAAATTTCAGGGATTACCGTACATAAACATGTCTTTCAATCCGATCAGTGGTACTTTTCCAAATAACTCTATCCACATAATCCAACTAGATCTAAGCTCTAATAATTTCTCAGGACCATTACCACGTTTTTCTTTAGAATTTGGTGTTATCGGGACCATTAACCTTTCCAAAAACAAGTTTAATGGTTTAGTCTCTCCAATTTGCAACGTTAATGATGAAGGCTCTTTGGCATTGCTTGATCTCTCAAATAATCAATTTTCTGGAGTGGTTCCAGACTGTTTTGGAAGTTTCAGGCCTTTAACAGCTTTGAATTTGGGTGATAATAGTTTCTCAGGCTCACTTCCAAGCTCCTTGGCACAATTCTGTAAAGATGAAGGTAATACTCCAGAGAATTTATTACCACGTAAACTTAGCATTTCAAGAGAAATCAGAGATCCTAAGAAGCTTTCATCTTTACAGAATTGTGCCAAGTTAAAATTTCTCGACTTGAGTGATAATGAATTATCAGGAGAAATACCTATGTTTGATTTTTTTATCATATAAAATTGATATATGCTTAAAATATTTTATTATTATGTTAATAATTATTAAACTGTAAGTATATAAAATCATTAAATATATTAAAAATTAAAGATAAAAGTAAATATAATTTGATAAATTTTAAAAAATAAAAATCCAATTTCAAAGTTTTCTCTACAAAATGTCGTCAACTTATTTCATTCCTCATTTGTTTGATTTCAATTTCTTAAGAGATTCATTTCGACTTTTTCGTTTCCTTTCCAATTTATTAATCCTTTTATTATAATGGATATTTAAAAATTTAACACCAATAATTTAATTGTCCACACGGTTTTCTACCTTCACTTTTTTTCAATAAATATAATAAAATATTTAAATTATAATTACAGTTAGTTAGGCTTCGTTTGGGGCGGCGGTGCGGTGCAGTGCGTTTAGCTTACTTTTTGTCTCACGCTACAGTATCGCTGCAGTATCTAATTTCACCGCCACTGCTGTTTTTACACTAACCGCAGGTAAACGCACCGCCCATCCAAACTCATCCTTAGATTCCAAAAATGTAGAAAAATTAAATTGCATAAACAATCCTTTGTGTTATTATTTTCTCTATTTTATCACAATATCACCTTTAGTGGCTACTATAACCATTACTGTAATGACTCGAAAGTCAGTGGTGTCGAAAAATACGATTTTGAGATTCCCTTTCTGTGAACCAAGCTTGTAAATATTTAATAAAATATTTTCGGAGTTATTATATTAATGAATTGAAATTCGTATAAGTAATTTTATCGAATTAGTGATTAATTAAAGTTTAGGGGTTAAATCGTAAAATTGAATCACTATAGATTTTTAATTAGAAATGAGTTGAGGACCTAAATTGCAATTAACTAAAGGTCTAAAATTTGCAATTAGACCATGTTGGAATTTATAATGGTGGACGGTAAGGATTATGTATGTATATAAATAATTAAAATTAAAATTGAATTAATAAGTCAAAGTTAATTAACTTAATATAATAAACATAAAAATAGGTATAGCGGATGAAAACAACATTTTCATCGTCTCTTTTCATCTTCTTCCCACAGCTAAACAAAGAAAACCTAAGGAAAACTTTAAAGTATTCGACCATATTTAGTCATTTTCTTGTAATTTTTATAGTTTTAGGTTATGAGAGCTTGATTTGCTAGCCCATGTACTAATTTGTGAAATTATTAAAGCTTTAGGATGTATCGTTATTGAATTCTTGAAGTTTTAGATGTTAAATTGATAGATATTAAGTTTAGAGGTGAAAATTAACTAAATTGTGAAGTTAAGTGATAGTTTCATATGTTAAGAATGAAACTGAATAAATTGAAGAATGGAATGTAGAAATGAGAAATAGGAGGTTCCTAATGCTTAATGTAATCACTGACGAATTTGCCTTTTTTAAAAAAAATTATATTTCAGCCCCTAACATTTTTGAAATTACATTTTGACCCCCAAATTTACCTAAAATTATGTTTTGACACCTAGATTTCTTAAAATTACATTTTGACCCCTAAATTTTCTCAAAATTACACTTTGGCCCTAGAAGTTTTGCTGCAATTGCAGTTTAGTCCTTCTGGCAGCAACTTGCACACCTACCCCCGTGATTTTCGGCCACCGGCCTAGGGCATGGCCTCCCTCTCCCTAGCCACCTGCTCCCTGCAAAAAGAAGAAAAAAATCATCTATAAAAGGGGTTTTTAACCCCAAAAATCGGGAGGAAAAGGAAGAAAAATTTCAAAAAAAAACCAAAAAAGAGAGGAGAGGAAGGCTTTTGAAAAAAAAGGGAAGAAAGGAGAAGGGAGATTGGCCGGCGCATCACAGACGGATACGAGCGGCACGAACGGCGGCGAGTGGCGGCGACACAACTAAGGTTCAAGGAAGAAGAAGAAGAAAGAAGAAAGAAAGAAGAAAAGAGGAAGAAGAAAGAAGAAAAAAAAAGAAAAAGGAAATAATTTTTTTAAATCGGGCTGACCCGACACGACCCGAACCGGCCGACCCGACCCAACCCACGACCCGATCCGGTGACCCGACTAGACCCGCAACCCGCAACCCAAACACAAAAGCCCAAAAAAAGAAATTAAGCAAAAAAAAAGAAAAAGCAAAAAAAGGCCACAACAGGCCAGCCCAAATAAAAAAGAGCAGGCCCAAAGCAAAAAAGGGCCACAACAGGCCAGCCCAGACGAAGCAGCCCAACAGTACAGGCCCAGCGTAGCCCAGCGCCAGCAGCAGGCCAGCTATAGCAACAGGCCCAACAGGCCCAGACGTAGCAGCCCAACAGCCAGCAGCCCAGCCAGAAAAAAAAGAAAAAAGAAAAAAGAAAAAAGAGAGAAAAAGAGAAAAAAAAAGAAGAAAAAAAGAAAAAAGGCTCCAATTTGTGTTACCCGTTCGGCGAAGCTCGTGTTTCGAGATTTTTTTCGGTAATTTTGTTTAATTTTAATTTAATGCTCATATTTTTTTCGTTTTAATATTATTAGTATTTTATACATTTTTATATTTTGACATTTATATTTTAATTTAATTTAATTTAATTTTAATTTTAATTTTATTTTAAATACTTTTAATAAATAAGGCAACGAATCGATTTAACATGAACTCGTTGATTTCATCGCTATGTTGGATGAATATCACCGGTTCGTGTTAAAACCGATACGCCCTTTTAAAAATCGAAAATATTCAAAAAGTCTCATATTCTCAAAAAATATATTTTTCAAAATTTTTCGAGTCTTCAAAAATTTTTCTCGTGTTTCAAAAAATATTCGTGTTTTCAAAAAAATAAGGCAACGAATCGATTTGACACTAATTTGTTGATTTCATTGCTATGTTGAGTGAATATCATCGGTTCGTGTTAAATACGATGCGTGCTTAATAAAAAATCGAAAAGTTTGTGTAAAAAAATCTTTCCACGTTTTCAAAAATTTTCATGTTTTCAAAAATCCTCGTGTTTTCAAAAATCTTGGTGTTTCAAAAATTTTCGTGTTTTCAAAAATTCCGGTGATCCAAAATTTTCGTGTTTTCTAAAAATTTCTGTGTTTCAAAAATTTTCGTGTTTTCAACAATTCTCGTGTTTCGCAAATTTTTGTGTTTTAAAAAATAATTTGGTTTGACAAAATTATCGTGTTTCAAAAATTGTCGTGTTTCAAAAATTTCGTGTTTTCAAAAATTTTCATGTTTTCAAAAACTTCTCGTGTTTCACAAATTTTCGTGTTTTAAAATTTTTGTGTTTTAAAAAAATTCTCATGTTTCAATTGGATCACGATTAAATATTAAATTGAATTCGTATCTTTGAAAATTAAGACAACGCGTGCTTAACAAGATACCAATTTTGGGCGTTGCGAGGGTGCTAATACCTTCCTCGCGCTTAACCGACTCCCGAACTCTAATTTTCTCTAGATTTTCACGTAGACCTAAAATTACCTCTTTTTTAGAAAAGTTTAAAAATAATTTTTTCTTCTAAAAAGAGAATTTTGTAGGTGCCCGATCATACCTAAAGAAAAAGATCGGTGGCGACTCCCTTTTTAAATAAAATCGAGATTCGGTTTTCAAGTTTTCAATAATTACTTCGACTAGCGCCCATGCTCAAATTTTTAGGTCGCTACACTTAATAGTGAAAATCAATTTCAATTTGATGCTTTAGATTGAAAGTAAAGTAAGTTCCAGCTTTAGGGACTAAATTGAATAAATTAAAAAGTTTGAATAAAATGAAAATTGATTGCAAATTGGTTGTTTATTGATAGTGCTATGTGTTTATGTTAAACCGTAGCTAACGCAGATCCAGATTCCTTGTAAAGGAAGGGAAAATCCAAAGTCGTCTACAAATAGCTCATAATTTAGAATATGTATTTCTATGACTTAAAGACCTATTTAATTTTTGTGGTTTCATGTTATTTTACCATGTACACTGTTGAGTTAAGTTGTTATGAATAACTTGAATTGATCTGGCTTAGTTAGTATAAAATGATGAGGCAAGGATTAATTTGAATAAAGTAGAAATTTAAAATTTGATTAGTTTTAGACAACTGGTATGAAATTAAAATTTTGTGACATGTGATAATTTAGTTGTCAATGATAGAATCTAAATTGTAATGAATGTGATTTGGTCTACATGTAACGAAATGAGAAAAGGATAAGTTAATAACTATGAGGAACGCGCCAGAAAATAATTGATATGCCATGAGGGCCAGAGTGCTATATAAATCATTATTGTCGGGCAATCTGGAGTGGTAGGTCATCGTTGTCAGGCAATCCGGGATGATAAATTTGAATTGAGAAAACCATCATTGTTGGATAACTCGGGTTGGTAGGCATTGTGCAGAAAGTCATCGTTGTCGGGAAATTCGGGATGACAAATTAAGTTGAAGTGATAGCGAGCTAAATGTTACCTGGAAAAAGAATGAGCTTATAAGCTCAGGATTTTGTTAAGAAGGTAACATGAACTTGGGCTTTATGTGTAAGGAATGAATCCTGTTCACACCATTTTTTTTGATAAAATGGGGTTGACTTGGATTTGAAAATAAAAACGGGAGTCGCCACCAATCCTTTTTATCTAGGTGTGAGCGGATCACCTCATCATTTTAATAAAAGTTTAAATTTACTAAAACAATAATTTTTGGTTTACAAAATCCAAAAAATGGGTTCGGGAGTCGGTTACGCACGAGGAAGGATTAGCACCTTCGATACGCCCAAAATTGGTACCTAGTTGATTACTTAATGTCTTGGTGTCGAAAATTAAAAAACTCGAAAAGAATTTAAGAATACAATCCCTCTTTATATTATGTTATTTTAAAATTACTCAAATAAATCAAAATGGAAAATGCCTCCTTATCTTGAAGTAACAAGATGTCAATATAGTAAGTTAGGACACGACACCTCGTATTTTTGAGAGTAAGCTTACCTTTTAATTTTTTATTTAAACCTGATTTATTTCAATTTTAAAAGGATATTTGGTTATTTAGGTTCAACGCGAGAAAAATCGAAACCCAGTAAGTTAGGGCACGACTTCTCGAATTTCCAATCGAATTTCCAGATACGGAATATTGCCTTTATTATTTTTTGAAAAACCCTCATGTCGAGAAAATGACGCGTCATGTCCAATGCGTTAGGACACAACAACGTACTGAATTCCCGATAATGAGCTTTTTATTTATATTTTTTGATTAAAAAGCGTTTTCAATTATTTAGATTCAATGAAGAAAATTGGAACCCAATACGTTCGGGCTCAATCCTCTCGAATCTAAATATGAAATTTTGCTTATTGGAAAGTCGAAACTTATGCGTCGAGATAAATTAATTTGACTTCAAATAGTAGAAATGAAACACGAGGTTAATTACGCATACAAAGCAATATTGAATACGATGGTATAAGAATACGGGCAACAGCAATAAAAATGAATGAATATAAAAAAGGACAAATTAATAACATGCGAAATAACAAATATAATAAGCAAGTAAAGTTAAAATGTTCTTTAAAAATAATGATAAATAAATAAATAAATAAAAGAGATGAATAAAATTTATAAAAATATAAAGTATATATATGTGTATTAAAATTATGAAGTATAAAATATGTATGTGGATATATATACGTATATAAATTGTAAAATATATAAAAACATAAAGGTAGGCATATATATGTGTATTTATAAAAATTAAAAATGTATATTGATATATATATTGAAAATATATGTATATGAATTATAAAATATTGAAAATACATAAGAAAAAATAGATTTTAAAGTATAAAGAATATGTATAAATATATATATTAGAAAAATGTATAATTTTGAACTAAAGGTATAAATGAGATAATAATAATGATAATAATAATACAAAACTAATAATATAATATAATAATATAATAATGAATAGATAAATATAAAAAGAAAATATAAATAAGATAATAAATAGATTAATTAATAATATAACAATATAAGCACAGATGGACTAATTAGGGATTAAAAATAAAATTTAAAGGTCAAAACAGAAATAAAAATAAATACGGAAGGACCAAACTGGAAAAGCGTGAATGCGCGAAGGGCCGAATGGGTAATAAACCCAAATTCCAGGCCACGTGTCCCTTCCCCAGGGATCCGACAGATTGAGGACCCAATTGAAAACCCAGACAAATTTGCAGACTAAATAAAAAAAAATTAAAAAAGGACCGAATTACATTGTGTTGTAAAAGCGGAGGGACCCCTCGTGCAAATAACCCTTTAAGGCTAAAACACGCGGATCCTGGTCGGACAGGTCGGGTCGCCCGTGAGTTGCGCCAAATGGTGCCGTTTTGGCACCTAAAGACTCTGAATGAAATGACGTCGTTTCAATACTAGTATAAAAGTTAAATTTTTTTCAAAAAGGCTCATTTCTTCCTCTTTTTTCAGAGAAAAAAATTTATTCTCTCTCAAACTCTCTCTCTTGGTCATAGAGTCCGACCAATAGCCCGGCCGAGGGCCACCGCGCCGGTCGCTGGAGGCAGAGAGTCAAAAAGAATTCTTTTTTAACCCTATTTTTAGATCCCGGCCTCCTAAATACGGATCCAGTCTTGAAACACCAAAAAGAAAACAAAAAGGAAAGGACCACCGACTCTTCAACAATCGACTCTATCGTCGGAGAAGAAGCCTCTGACGATACAAGCGCCAAACGATCTCGGTAAGTTCCTCTTTTTCTTTCTTTTTCTTGTTATTTTCGTATAAAATAAAAAAATAAAAAATAATAAAAGTAGAATCGGCCCGATTTGAAACCAAAACAGAAGTAAAATCACCTTCAAAGTTTCTTTCTTTTCTTATTTCTCTCCCCCAATTTACATTGGTTTGAATGGCTTTATATAACCTTAATACACTTTTTTCTCTATTATTATTTTCTGTCACTTCCTCTTTGATTTCACAGGTGCAAGTGGCAGAGTTGGTGGCTAAGTTGGTGGTGGCAGAGGGCAGACGTGCGGCAGCCAGCAGAGCTAGGAACCCCTAGGTGCGGCGCACCTAGGGTTTAATTTGTTTCTGATTTTTTTCTCTTTTTTTGGGCTGGGGTTACGTTATTGGGCCATTGGGTTTATTTTTGTAAATAGGTTTTTAGTCTGGGTTATTGGGTTTTGGGTTAATATGGTTGTAATGGGCCCCGGGCATAAATTGGGCATATACAGCTGCCCCTTTTTGCTCGTTGTCGTGTAACTATAACAGAGCAAAGACTAAGAAAGACCAATTTTTCCCGGTCTCACCGAGTCTCAACTTTTTTTTGACACTTCTCTTCTTCAAGTAGCCTGATTCCAGTCCACTGTGTCTTGTCGCTTCAATCCACTCCACTGCACTTCAGGGAGATTTGACTTGTAGCTTCAATCTTCTTCGCAGCAACTTCAGGGGGACGAGATTTGGTGTTTTAGTTTGCTCCACTGCAACATCAGGGAGATAAGACTTATTGTGGTAGATTTAATTTGACCTACTGCAACTTCAGAGGTATAGGATTAGTAGCTTCAGTCTACTCCACTACAACTTCAGGGAGATAAGACTTGCATATTCAACCTGCCACACTGCAACCTCAGAGGGATAAGGTTTGCTACTTTAACCTACTCTATTGTAACTTCAGAGAGATAATGTTTGATATGATCTGCACTAGTGCAACTTCAGATAGATAAAATTCATCATTACCGTTCCACAGCAACTTCAGGGAGATAGGATTGGTTTCTTCTGTCTGCTCCACTACTGCTTAGGGAGATAAGACTGGACATGATCTGCTCTATTGTAACTTTAGAGAGATAAGATCTGTGTTTTTAATCTTCTCCACTGCTACTTCAGGGAGATATGATTGGTTTCTTCTGTCTGCTCCACTACTTCTCAGGGAGATAAGACTGGATACGATCTGCTCTACTGCAACTTCAGAGAGATAAGATCTTTGGTTTTCAATCTGCTCCACTACTGCTTAAGGAGATAAGATCTACAATCTTCGACCTACTCCGCTGCTGCTCAGGGAGATAAGGCTGGTGCTTTCGATCTGCTCCACTACTGCTTAGGGAGATAAGATCTACAATCTTCGACCTACTCTACTGCTGCTTAGGGAGATAAGGCTGGTGCTTTCGATCTGCTCCACTACTGCTTAGGGAGATAAGATCTACAATCTTCAACCTACTCCGCTACTGCTCAAGGAGATAGGGCTTAATGGCTTCAATCTGCTTCCCTACTACCTTGGGAAAATAAGACTCGCCATGATGACTTCAATCCATCCCACTGCAATTTCAGAGGTATGGGCAACTTCATTGATCTGTTCTCTGGGGAACATGACCTGCCAAAATCCATTCCATGGACCTATTTATGCCTAGTGTTTAGGATGTCATGATTAGAATGAATCAAATGCACCTCACTAGATGTGTATGAATGAGGTTTGCATGAATGCAGAATATCATTTTTCGAGAATGATCCCCTTTTAATGTTTAGGTTGTCACTACTCGCTGTTCATCAAGGTTCTATCACTAATGCATTCTTGCTCAGTTGGTATCTTTGTAGAAAATTTCAAAGAAATAGTCACAATTTAGACTATTCTTTCTTAAATGCTTCCAACCCCTAGGTTTGGTTACTTCTAAACAATAATCCTGTTTCAGGTTCTCGTACTATTTAGAAGTTTTTAGAGTAATATGCAGAACTCCTTCTGCTTGAATATTGTCAGTCCAATAATCGTTACTTCAATGAAAAATGCTTGAAAAAGATTATTAAAATGGACAAGATGAAGTTTTGTTGAGAGTAAAGCTTGAAATGAATTAATTAATCAAGATAACAAATTTTGCTAGAATACAAAATGAGAATAAATTAATCAAGATGACGTATTTTGTCAAAATACAAAAAATGAATAAAATAGAAATAGGTGCCCCAGACATCGCGCATGAGCTTCTCTGCCCCAAACTTCTTGAGGACCCTTTTGAACTTGATATGTGTTTAGAAGTCCTAGAAGACTTTGTTGATGCCTCAAGATGTAGTATCTCTCCTTCTTATTAATTCAAAGAGGACAAGACTACCGCATGCCCCACTTTCGATCAAAATTTGAACTGCCCATTCCTGGGTTTTCAATTCAAAACCCCTTTGGTCTCAAGGCGCCCTTTGCGGGTTTTCACCTTGGCCTCTCCTTTTTCTTTTTTCGTTCCTATTTTCTTTTCTTTTTTAGTTTCTTTTTTTTTCAAGTGAAGTATTTATTGCTTGAATCAGAATTCTCAAGATTAGGCAAGTTCTTACTATCCATCTTGGTCAATATCGACGCTTTTTTAGATAAGGCCTTCCACATAAGGTCCTTTCCAGTTTGGCAGCCACTTTCTTCTGAAGTATTTTTGTATGGTAAGGATCTTCTTCGATATCAGGTTCCCCTCATGGAATTCTCTGGGGCGAACCTTTTTGGTGAGCTCACATCATTCGCTTTTGGTATATTTGACCATGATGAATAGCTTTCAACCTTTTCTCTTCAATCAAATTTAACTGATCATATCGGGCCTGGATCCATTATGTTTCATCCAACTTCAGCTCTGACAAGACTCGAAGGGAAGAAATATCAACTTCGATGGGTAAAAAGGCCTCTATTCCATATACCAATAAGAAATGAGTTGCCCCGGTAAAGATTTTTTTGTTTTATTTTTTTGTCTCTTTTTGTTTTTGTGTTTTTGGTGGTTTTTTTTGCCTCCACTGAATCATTCATTTTGGGGCGACATGGTGTTAATCTTGAACAAACTGCAAACTTCTGCTGTCGTGAGGTTGTTCAAATTCAAAGCATTATCTAATATGATCCTTTTTGGCATTCCATATTGACATATAATTCTTCAAGAATTTTGCTGACTGTCAGCTTTGTGACATTGGTATATGAAGTGACTTCTACCCATTTAGTGGAGTAATCGATGGCCACACAAATTAATCGATGATCCCTATAAGCTTTTGGAGAGATTGACCCAATAACAACCATGGCCCACATAGAGAAAGTCTATCGGAAAGTTATAACATGAAGAGATGAAGAAGGCACATGAATCTTATCTCCATAAATTTGGCACTTATGCATTTCTTGGTATAACTGATGCAATCTCCTTCCATGGTGGTTCAACAGTATCTCATAATTTGCTTGACTATTGCAAAACCATTAGCATGTGTTCCTCAAACACCTCTTTTTTTTTTAGCCTCAACAGTGTCCACACGTCTTAGTAGCTCAGTCATATATTGATGATGTCTCGTTTTGTCTCTACGGTGATACAGGCTCCGATCTTCACCTCTTTCTCTTCTCCTAAGCTCACAATTTCCACTGATTCTTTGTAAAGCAAGATCTATTTCTCGACTTGTTCTACCATCCTTAACAATCAAGAGATAAGCTACAGTCTCGGTCATCTTCAAAGTCCTGAGGTTCCTCTAGATACATATCTTGCTCAGAAAGAGATTCTGAGTCAATAGCAGTGTTTCTAATATCATTGATATCTAGAGACCTATTCTAGGGATGAAAGAAGACTCAAAGAGCTAATGAATCAAGGGATAATTATCTATGTGGTATAAGTATGAATGAAATGGAAGGAACAAAAGAATGTTTGTCAAAACAAGACATAAAGATGCATTTCGTTGAAATAAAAATAGTGGACATGTGCGTTTTTCGCAAAAGAATTTTCTATTGCTCCCAGGCTTAGAGCAATAAGAGTGTTCTGAATATTACTCTGAACTGGTCCTAAAAACACAAGAATCTCTTCTACAGTCCAGTTGTTTAGAATGCCTCTAGGGATGTAGAAACAAATTCTTGATAAGTTTTTTTTAGTTCCTTCTTCAAAGACACAAACATCTTTACCTTCCGAACCATCGATATGTTCAAAGAATTCCAATTCTTTATCATCCATATGGCTCCGCACTAAAGTTCTAAATAAGACATATTTTTGGATTTTAGGAAATTTATTGTATACAATGAAATGTAATGTTGATGCATAAATGCGTATTTTTGGATTTTAGGAAATTTATTGTATACAATGAAATGTAATGCAAATGCGTGAATGCAAAAAGAGACGTTGATCTTGATTCAATTCTATTAGAACAACTTTACTAGAAAACAGATCTCTTTACACAAAGTAGATATATATATATACGACTTTGCCCTCATACTCCAAGCGAAGGCATCGATTCTTTTCTTCATCCGGATGTTAAGATAAATCTTGCAAATTTTCCAATAGATGCCTCTACTTTCGCTTGATCCGGGCCACGACTCATTGATCACCCCGTGATATTCTTTAGTTTCTTTGAGATGTGACAGCTCTCGAATGATCTTTGTCGGTTTGAATCCTCAGGCAACGAAGCATAGTCGTATATTCCTCCACAAACTTTCAGCCTTCTCTCATTGTGTTTAATCAAACCATATTCGAGTAGTCGTATTATATTCTACTTTATCAAGAAATTCGTTTTCCCATGACAAGCTTTTCTATTTGGCAATCAAATTTGAATCAACACCTCTTTTCTAAGATGAAAATGCAATGTAATCATTAACAAAACAAAACAAAATACGTTAGTACAGAAGAAATAAACGACATAATAGAACACCTATCTGAGTGACCACTAGGGTTTGGTGCTGCTTTACTTAGGGTAGGTTCTCAAGATTCACTATATGTGGCTCGATTCTAAAGAAAAGGTACCCGAACTTACAGATTCCTCGATCCTCACCCATTATAGGCTCATATGGACCGAGTTCAGTTCAGGGGAATACATTTTCCTATGGCTGCACGGAGATGAAAATCTCACAAAGACAGGTACGGATCTATCCCGAAAGCGATCCGCTATCCTGCACGGAGGTGAAGACCTCATGAAGGAAATAGCTTCTCACTCTCACTTAAAAGGGAATAATCGAGAAATTATGTCATGCAATATGCAGAAATATATCAAAATTCAAACCAATAGAGCAATTACAAATCGAAGTAATGATAATCGTAACAGAAACGAACAAACATACAACAAAATGATCGTAGATTTGAACCAAGTGTTCGGGTGACCTCTAGGCATTCGGTGTGGTTCTACTTAGGATAGGCTCTTAAGGCTCATTATATACGGTTCGGTTCTAAAGTAAGGGTACCCGAACCAGCAGATTCCTCGATCCTCACCCATTATAGGCTCATACGGACTGGGTTCAGTTTAGGGGAATACATTTCCCTATGGCCATTTAGAGATGAAATTCTCACGAAGACATAGGTACGGATGTATCCCGAAAGCGATTCACTATCCCATGCTGAGGTGAAAACCTCACGAAGGCATTGTTTCTCACTCCCACTTAAAAGGGTAAGATCGAACGATCATGTAAATGCAATATGCAAAAACTATATCGAGACTTAAACAAATAAAGCAGATATAACAAAACGTTGCAGACTATGTGCAACAACAGGATTGTAAATTTGAACCTAATTTTTCATTTTCGACAAAAAGACAAAAAGTAATCAACTTGTAGCTTGACTCTTGTGTTTTTCCCCAGCGGAGTCGCCAAGCTGTTGACACTATTTTTTTGATAAAGCGGGTCGACTTGGATTTGAAAATAAAAATGGGAGTCGCCACCAATCCTTTTTATCTAGGTGTGATCGGATCACCTCATCATTTTAATAAAAGTTTAAATTTACCAAAACGATAATTTTTGGTCTACAAAATCCAAAAAACGGGTTCAGGAGTCGGTTACGCACGAGGAAGGATTATCACCCTCGATACGCCCAAAATTGGTACCTAGTTGATTACTTAATGTCTTGCTGCCGAAAATTAAAAAACTCGAAAAGAATTTAAGAATACGATCCCTCTTTATATTGTGTTATTTTAAAAATACTCGAATAAATCAAAATGGAAAATACCTCCTTATCTCAAAGTAACAAGATGTCACATCCAGTAAGTTAGGACACGACACCTCGTATTTTTGAGAGTAAGCTTGCCTTTTAATTTTTATTTAAACCTCATTTATTTCAATTTTAAAAGGATATTTGGTTATTTAGGTTCAACGCGAGAAAAATCGAAACCCAGTAAGTTAGGGCACGACTTCTTGAATTTCCAAATACGGAATATTGCCTTTATTATTTTTTGAAAAATCCTCATCTCGAGAAAACGACGTGTCATGTCCAATGCTTTAGGACACAACAACATATTGAATTCCCGATAATGAGCTTTTTATTTATATTTTTTGATTAAAAAGCGTTTTCAATTATTTAGATTCAATGAAGAAAATTAGAACCCAATACGTTAGGGCTCAATCCTCTCGAATCTAAATATGAAAATTTGCTTATTGGAAAGTCGAAACTTATGCGTCGAGATAAATTAATCTAACTTGAAATAGTATAAATGAGACACAAGGTTAATTACGCATACAAAGCAATATTGAATACGATGGTATAAGAATACGGGCAACAACAATAAAAATGAATGAATATAAAAAAGGACAAATTAATAACATGCAAAATAACAAATATAATAAGCAAGTAAAGTTAAAGTGTTCTTTAAAAATAATGATAAATAAATAAATAAATAAAAGAGATGAATAAAATTTATAAAAATATAAAGTATATATATATGTGTATTAAATTATGAAGTATAAAATATGTATATGGATATATATACGTATATAAATTGTAAAATATATAAAAACATAAAGGTAGGCATATATATGTGTATTTATAAAAATTAAAAATGTATATTGATATATATATTAAAAATATATGTATATGAATTATAAAATATAGAAAATACATAAGAAGAAATAGATTTTAAAGTATCAAGAATATGTATATATATTAGAAAAAATGTATAATTTTGAACTAAAGGTATAAATGAGATACTAATAATGATAATAATAATACAAAACTAATAATATAATATAATATAATAATATAATAATGAATAGATACATATAAAAAGAAAATATAAATAAGGTAATAAGTAGATTAATTAATAATATAACAAAATAAACACAGATGGACTAATTAGGGATAAAAATAAAATTTAAAGGTCAAAACAGAAATAAAAATAAATACGGAAGGACCAAACTAGAAAAGCGTGAATGCGCGGAGGGCCGAATGGGGAATAAACCCAAATTTATTTGTTTGATTTTTTATTATTATATAACTTGGCGTGTATCCAAGTGGTTGGATCATGTTGAATTTGATGTTAAAAGATGGTATATAATTAACTTTGACACGTTGTCATGTGTATATATGTGGTATGTAACTTAGGATTCCTCTAGTTGAATTCTATAAAGTATGAGAGGAGGTGTTTGAGAATGCAATGCATATATGTGCCTAACAAATTGTTGATATATTATATGTCACTGAGTGCAACTGTGTGTGATTTGAAACTATTATGGATGATATTGAATGGTAATTAACCAATGATCAAGTCAGATGTAAGATGTTACAATCACTTCCATTCAATTTTATAAGACTGTTTGTAAAAAAAAAAAAAAACACTAACAATATATATAATTTTATAAAATAAAAAACATCAACATCACAAACCACAATTTTTTTTTATCTAAATTGAATTATTAGTATATTTCATGAGACACAGCACAACTACATTATAAGTAAAAAAAATTATATAGTTATAGATTATTATTGCTATTATAATTGCAAACCAGGTAATGGAAGGACGACATAAAACACTCCCTTTTTCATTATCATAATCCTCCTTGTTCCCAATTGCAGTAATAATCATCTCGATTTTTAGGAATATTTCTTATGTAAATTCCATCATCTTTTGCGATCCAAAAGCAAGTTCCCCAATCACACACATTATACAACGCTTGGTCATCCCAAAATGCTTTGAACGAAGCATGAAGGTTGTCGTAAGCCATGTAACACCAGAAAAGTGTTCCCCCAAAGAACCTCGGCCTGAATTTCCAGGTGAACTCGGAGCCGACAGTGAGGTTATGGATGCCCAAATCATCATCCTTAGACTTGCAATGAACTAATAGCGTCTGATCTTTGCTTAGTTCATTAACGGCGTAGATATGCCATGTCTTGAACCACGGATGAATCCAACGACTATTATCATGACCACCTTTATTAGGTTCTGAACTTGATAAAGTTATTAATGAGGTTATGGCTATTGCTTGAACAAGAATGAAGCACAAAACATTCTTATAGAAATTGTTCATGGTTTTATTTATTTGTTTGTTTTTTTATAATCGTAGTTATATATAGTGGAAGTATATTTGAAAGTTGAAAAAAAGAAAAATGATAGAAGCTTTTTAAGGCAAAGTTTTTTCCTTTGGTAATGAAATATAAAATTTAATGTAAATACCAAAAAGGGAAAACAAAATGGATACACTTACTTAAAGGAGTTGCAATGTTGCCAAAGTTATAAAAATTATCATTAATGGACTTTTTTGGCATTTGGATATCCTTTAATTAATGTTTTCTTTAATCATTTTTAGGTGATAAGTTTATTTACATTGGCATTGATAATTTATTTCTGTATTTTGCTTTTTATTTTTAAAAATTGAAAACAAAAATATGAGGTAGTTTAATCAAATTTTATGAGTTAAAATTCAATTAACCAATTTGTTATTGTTGTAAAATAATTATGGGAAAATTATTAAAATTGACATTGTTTTCCTTTAGGTTACATTTTAGTTACTTATGTTTAAAATATTATATTTTAGTCATTTACGTTAACGTATTGTAACATTTTAGCCACTGAGTCGTTAATTGCTGTTAATAATGTAACAATAAGCTGACGTGGCATGTTAAATTACCATTTCAAACAAAAAATTTAAGTTAATAATTATACAATTGGTCTTCAAATTACTTTTCCAAAGAAAAAAAATTAATGTATCATAAGAACAGCCCAAAGAATCATGACAAAGATGCTGTTGGATTTCATATAGAAGATCTTCAAAGAGCCTTAAAACAACTTCTTCCACAGGGCATGATTTTGCCAAAGCATCTGCAACATGTTGGATTCCAACAGTCCACTCCTTAGAGCATGCATCCCTGATACGTCGCACTAATGACAGTTGACTGTCATCTTCTTCTCTCGCATTCAGTAGCTCGACCACCATTTGCTGTCACAGTCAACTAAAACCTTTGAAACGCCCTTGTTCCAACAAGCTTCTAAACCTTAAAAATAGCCCATAGTTTGGCATTTACGATCGTAACTTTACCCATCCTTCCAACTGTTGTACAACACCATCAATGTTGAGTTTCACCCATCCCAGAGGGGGCAGTTCCCATTCCACCTGTATGACTGCAGTACTTGAGCTGGAACCATTATTAGGAATAGAATTATGTATGTTATTGGCCATCCATAAAGCTTGATTAACGACGACTTGAATTGCTCAATGGTGGAACCACCTCCTGGCAAACCTGCAGTAGGAGGTGAAGAAGATTCTGATGATCAGTTCATGAAATGGTTTTACACTGGCATGGGACTTGGATTTGTTGTGAGTTTCTGGGGGTGTTGCGGTGTTGTGTTCTTCAAGTGTTCATGGAGGCATTCACATTATCGTTACTTGGATAGTGCAAAGGATTGAGTTTATGTTTCATTTATCCTGCTCAAAACAAGGTTAGTGAGGAGAATCAAAGGTCTTTCATCAAGGTAATAAATTGACTTTCTTCACTCCTTAACAATGTTCTTTCAATATTGAGAAATATATCTTAAACTAAATAACAAAGTTCCATATAATTGTTTTTTAGGTCTGATTAAAACTGCAACTGAAGGTGATATTTCTTGCACCTAAGAAAATGTTGGTGTTTAGGGGTAGCAGCAAGCTGGTTTGCTCTTGCTTGGAAAGCAAGCCTCGAGCCTTGTAGAAGAAACAAACGCAAAAAAAAAATAGAAAAGAAGCTTGTAAGTGGAAAAACAGAAAAGAAGAGAGAAAATTTGAATGAAAACAAACTGAAATTTTCATTAACCATTGAAAGAGACATAATGCCATTACATATAGGAGTCAACATTTACAAAATAAGCAAGTTACTACCTAATGACATACCTAACACCACTAATCTGCCTAGTAAATTGATAAACTTGCTTGTATGAGAAAGTTTGTTGAATTATCAGTCAATCACTACCTAATTACATCAAAATGCAGCTACCTACTAAGCTTGATACAAACTAAAATGCAAAACACTCATTGAAGTAACTAAATGGAACAAGAACAGTCCCAGCTTGCTGCTTGCTGATCGTTCTCTGCATGGCCACCTTGGCTGCTGCATGGAGGCTAAATTCAACACTCCTCCTCAGCTTCTATGTTGTAGACTCCTAATTGTTTTCTTAGGCTCAGAAATCTTGATGTACTAAGAGATTTTGTAAAGACATTAGCAATCTGATTTTTAGACCTGCAGTGAATCAACTCGATCTCTCGAGCTTGTTCCATTTCTCTTATCACATGCAACTTAATGTTGAAGTGTTTCGTCCTGCCATGGAAGACAGGATTTTTAGCAATTGCAACAGCTGACTTATTGTCACAATATATCTCAGTTGCTCCATTCTGCTGTAGATTCAAATTGTTTAGAATTTTCTCAACCACATAGCTTGATTAACAACATTAGCAGTTGCTACATACTCTGCTTCTGCTGTCGATTGTGCCACCATTGTTTGTTTCCTTGAACTCCAACAAATCATAGCTGAGCCCAGTGTAAAAGCATAACCAGAAGTGCTCTTCATATAATCTTTTGAACCAGCCCAATCGCTGTCAGTGTAGCTAATCAATTTCAACTCTTTAGCCCTTTTGAAATGTATTCCATGATTCAAGGTACCTTTAATGTACCTTAGCACCCTTTTTCCTGCTTTGTAATGGTGTTGGTTACAACAATGCATGAACCTTGACAGCATGCTCACAGCAAATAGAATATCAGGTCTTGTTGCTGTCAAATATAATAAACAACCAACAAGGCTTTTGTAATCAGTTTCACAGACAGGTTCATGATCTTCTTGGCTCGATAATTTTATGCCAAAAGCCATAGGTGTGCTAGTTGGCTTACAGTTCTCCATTGAAAATTTGGCTAGAACCTTTAGAGCAAATGATTTTTGTCCCAAGAAGATTCCTTCTTCTGCTTGATTTACCTCCATTCTTAGGAAGTATGTCATCAATCCCAAGTCTGACATTTCAAACATCTCCTTCATCTTTGTTTTAAAGTCAGCCAACCTGAATTTGTCTCCTCCAGTCACTAGAAGATCATCAACATAGAGTGACACAATGAGCTGTGTTTCAGCTCGATTCTTTTTAACATAGAGTGTTGGCTCACTAGCACTTCTGTCAAATCCCAAACTAACTAAATATGAGTCAATTCGAGCATACCAGGCTCTAGGAGCCTGTTTCGAGCCATACAAAGCCTTTCTTAGCCTATACACCATATGTTCTTTACCAGGCATTGTAAAACTTGGAGGCTGGTCAATATATATCTCCTCTTCCAAGAAGCCATTAAGAAATGCATACTTCACATCCATTTGGTGAATTGTCCACTGGTTCTGAGCAGATAGAGCAACCAGTAATTTGATTGTATCAAGTCTGGCAACTGGAGCAAATGTTAGCTGGCTTTTCAACCAACTCCCATGTCTGGTTCTTCTGAATCATGTTGATTTCATCAACCATAGCCTGCTTCCAGCCTTCATCTGCTTAAGCTTTTTCAAAACTGGTAGGTTCTGCTATAGCAACCTGTACTCTCTCATAAATTTCATCTAGGGACCTTGTGCCTCTCACAGGCACATCATCAATGTTCATTTCAGGACTAAGCTGATCAAGTTCAGCTTGGTTAGGCACCAGATCTTCTGAAACTACTTCTGGCTCATTCTTCTCCCAGTTCCAGCATGCCTTTTCATCGAAGATTACATCTCTACTTACTTGGAATCCAGAATCCTGTAGCCTTTCTTTATTGAGCTATAGCCAACTAAGATACCTGGTTAAGTCCTTTTTGAAAGTTTATCCCTCTTCACTTCTGGTATTTGTGCATAGCACAGGCAACCAAATACTTTCAGATGTGCCAAAGAAGGCTTGAATCCAAACCAAGCCTCAAAAGGTGTCTTCTGAGCAAGAGCTCTAGTTGGGAGCCTATCCTGAAGGTAAACAACAGTGTTTACTACCTCAGCCCAGATGGTTTTTGGCAATTTCTTTTCAAACAGCAGGCACCTGGCCATATCTATCAGGCTTCTGTTCTTCCTTTCAGATACTCCATTCTACTGAGGTGTGTACACATTTGTTAGCTGGTGTTTGATGCCAGCATCATTGCAAATGGCTTGGAACTGAGCTGAAGTGTACTCAGTCCCATTGTCTGATCTTATCGATTTCAACTTGCAGTCTGTTTCTTTTTCAACAGCAGTTTTGAACTTCACAAACACTTGAGCTACCTCAGACTTGTGTTTTATGAAAAGGATCCAACAATATATTGTAAAATCATCAATGAAAAGGATGAAATACCTGTTTTTGTTGAGTGATTCAGTCCTCATCGGGCCACAAACATCAGTGTGTACTAACTGCAACCTTTCTGTGGCTCTCTATGCTATGTTTGTAGGAAATGGCAATCTTGCTTGTTTTCCTAGCTGGCAGACTTCATAGACTTCATCATTCTCCACTGAGTTGGTGAAGTTTTCAGCCAAGCCTTCACTGACCATTTGAGCCATCGATCTAAAGTTGGCATGTCTAAGCCTTTGATGCCAGAGCTTGGAGTCATCAACAGAGGCTGTGTATGCTGAATTTGAGTCATTTGGTCAATGAACCTTAAAGCATTTGTCAGTCATAGTGACTCTCATGAAGCTTGATCCACTTAGATCAGTAATTTGACAATGCCTGCCCTTGAACACAACTGAGTAGTCTTTCTCAAGCAGTTGAGCTATGCTGAGAAGGTTTCTGTCAATCTCAGGTACCAACAGCACATTGGAGATGAGTTTTTGCCTGTAAGAGTGCATATCAGCACATCCCCTTTTCTTTCAGCCTTTATAAACTGACTATTTCCAACCTTAACCTTGTTTTTGCAGCTTCTGTCCAAGGTTTTGAACAAGGATGCATCTGGTGACATGTGGTTGGTGCAACCACTGTCCAATAGCCAGCCTTTTGAACATTTTTTCTCAGCAGCTAAGCAGGAAACAGTAAAAACTTGCTCTTCTTGGTCACTACTATTTTCAGCCACTCGAGCTTCAACCTTTGGCTGTTGAAATTGATTTTGCCTTGGCTTCTTTCTGTTCTTACAGACCCTCTCAACATGGCCCTTCTTCTTGCAGTGTTGGCATACTGCATCTGGTCTAAACCAGCATCTATCTTCTGGATGACCAACCTTTTTACAATATCTACAAGGTTGGTCATTGCTTCTAGCAGCATCAGGCTTAGGCCTATTTTTCCAAAACTTTTTGCCTTTATGAGCATTAGTGCTCGAGGCATCTCTGGTTTTGGCTTGAAATGCACCTTCATGGTGGTCTTCAGCCCTGCTAGCTCTTCTTTGTTCCTGAGCATAGAAAGTGTTAATTAGCTCCGTCAAAGAGATGCTAGCAAGATCTCTTGAATCCTCTAAGGAGGATATCTTTGCTTCATATCTCTCAGGAAAAGTGGAGAGAACTTTCTCCACAATTCTTGCCTCATCAAAGTGCTCACCAAAGAGCCTTATACTGTTGACCACTACTATTATTCTGTCTGCATACTGCTTCACTATTTCTTCCTCCTTCATCTTTAGATTTTTAAAATCCCTTCTCAAATTTAACAGCTGCTATTGCCTTGTCCTTTCTGTGCCTTGAAACTCCTCCTTAAGCTTGTCCCAAGCCTGTTTTGGAGTCTCACAAGCCATGATTTTGGTGAAGATGACATCTGACACATAGTTTTGAATGCAGGACATGGCCTTGTGCCTCTTAGTCCTCTCATCAGCATGTTGCCTTATCTGGGCTACTGTGGGATTGACCTTCAGTGGTGTTGGCTCAGAATCTGTGTTGACAACTTTCCACAGATTAAAGGCCTGTAGGTAAGTCTTCATCTTGACCAGCCATATGTGAAAACCTTCACCATTGAAAACTGGTGGTGCAGCTGGTGAAAAGCCTGATGAAGCCATGATTTCTGATGTTGAACTACAACAGGTCCTCTAAGAATACAACTCTAGATACCAATTGTTGGTGTTTAGGGGCAGCAGCAAGCTGGTTTGCTCTTGCTTGGACAGCAAGCCTCGAGCTTTGCAGAAGAAACAAACGCAAAAAGAAAACAGAAAAGAAGCTTGCAAGTGGAAAAACAGAAAAGAAGAGAGAAAATTTAAATGAAAACAAACTGAAATTTTCATTAACCATTGAAAGAGACATAATGCCATTACATATAGGAGTCAACATTTACAAAATAAGCAAGTTACTACCTACTGACATACCTAACACCACTAATCTGCCTAGTAAATTGATAAACTTGCTTGTATGAGAAAGTTTGCTGAATTATCAGTCAATCACTACCTAATTACATCAAAATGCAGCTACCTACTAAGCTTGATACAAACTAAAATGCAAAACACTCATTGGAGTAACTAAATGGAACAAGAACAGTCCCAGCTTGCTGCTTGCTGATCGTTCTCTGCATGGCCACCTTGGTTGCTGCATGGAGGCTAAATTCAACAGAAAATCTTAATAAAAAATTTTATAAATCAATACATATTTGTCTTTTTGATGATTTCTAATTTCTATATATTAAGAAGAGAATTGTGATGGCTTTCTTTCACTTTCTTGTAATACCTTTATCTTTATCTTATATTTGGTTTGTACATTTCTTTTTTGTCAAAAGTAATTTCATCAAAACAAAAAGAGATTACTTAGCTAGTCAAAAGGAACTTAATTTGCGAAACTTAATTTGGGGTTCTTTAACTCAATATATAAATAATTTAGTGACTATAACTCGAATAGACAGCTAGATATGAACTTGAGTAAATATTGGAACTATGTGCAATTACGATTGTATTATTTTAAAAACATATTGTGAAGACTGATAAAAGCATATTAATAAATTTTTTATTATTTACAGATTCACTTACTAAGCTATATGCTTACCCCCTTTCTTTCCCCTTATCTTATAGTGTCACTAAGCTAGCTCGGGGTACGGAGATCGTTGGAGATCCATCCACACTATCAACACCTCTTTTAGTATTTTGAAATCAATATTTTGAATTATGGCATGTATAGAAGGCATGGTTATTTTGTTATGTGTCATAAATGATTTGGCCTAAAATGTTGGTCTATGCTATTTGATAATTTATTTTGTATAAAGTCATTGAAGCTGGCTAATATTGATCAAGTTATATGTTCATGATGATGCATTTCGTGGATGTGCAAGCTTTCATGACTTGACCGAAAAGTTTTAATTTAAATATATATATAAGTTTTGGTTTTGTACGATTGCATGTGTTTATGTTCTGGTAATGCCTCTTACCCTATTCCGGCGTCGAACATAGGTAAGGGGTGTTAAATGGGTGATCCCAATACCTTATCTTATAATCAATTGACTGAGCAAAAAAAATGAAAAACATGCAAATACATAGTAATTTTGGCGGTAGAAGATCCAAACCTGTATAATTGATATCAATTCTAAGTTTTAATCGATATTCATAAACTTCAAAATTTTAATATAATAATCAAAAACCAAAAAAAACTTCAATATGAATCTCAAACATCAATATATATAATCGAAAATAAAAATATCAAATCCATAAAATCTTAAAAACAAATCAATCCAAAAATAATAGAGAATCAATTTGTTCTTAATGAATATTCAACATGATGAGGCTTAGATGCCATTTGTTAGAACCAAAAAATAATATCTAACTTAAAATTTAACAAACCAGAATCTATCACGTCAGATCATCTAAGAATAAATTAAGAACAAAACTAGATGTGAAAGCATACTTGAATCTATCGATTTTTTGAAATCTTCGGATCTTATGGTTTTGATCTTCCAAATTAGCACACAAGTAATTCAAAGAACGCGACCCTCTCTTCTCTAAATATGAGATATTAGAAAAGTTATACATGTGTAATCTGAGAACCATAACCTTAATATATTACTTTTGCACATTAACCTACTTTCTAATCAGCCCATCATTAATTAGAAATTAGTTACTAAAGTATGTATACATACTTGGCTCATACTAAAACCCAATAAATCTAAACCAAATTAGATCACCTTTTAATATAGGCTAACATTTTTATGATATTAGATAATGACATGTAGAATCCAAAATAACCAAATTAGATCAGCTTCTTCTAGGTTTTTTTTATTTATTTTACAATACTTCAATAACATTCAGCTCACATTGTTAATTACAGAAAATTGCTTTTCTAGCTTCGTATGAAATTGAAGAAAAAGTTGAGGGGAATTAAATTATTAACACAAAAAGTAAGGCTAGTGTGGAAAATTGAAAATTTACATTGTAAAGCTCAAGTGGAATTTAGAACAAAAGCAAAACAGGCCTTAATTAGTGCTTATTGTCAAAAAGTAATTGGACACATCAATTGCAATTGCAATTGCAAGGTATTTTCTGATTCATATTATTGAAGAACTCAAGGCCCATTGTTCGTTTGCTTCATATGAAACTGAAGAAGAAAATTGTGGATAAATTAAATTAATTGAATTGAAACAGAAAGCAGGTCTAAGTCATCAATTCAAGGTATAGTAGGACTCATAAATTTCACCCTACGACACGTTATTGAGACATAATTCACATTTGAGTCGTAAAGTGATTAATTAAAGAAGAAAATTGAAAGCACAACATCCTTAATCGCTCATTAGTGCTAACAATAACAATATATTTTATAAATTAATTGATTTGCTACCATTACCATTCAAGTTGGGTGTTTATAAAGAGGGCTTTCCTCGGCTATTAGCATTCAGAATTAAAACAATCAAAACACTATTTCATTTCCTCTTGCTTCATATTTCATGATTACGATGTCAAGTATGAGGTCTCATAAACTTGTTTTATTTTTTGCAATATCTTGTCTTCTTCTTCAGTTCGAGTCTAAGATTCAGTTTATTGGTAGCATTAAACGAGGTTCATTTAAAATAGATCATATGTTCATGTAACATGAATTGCATACGTAACTTATATCCAATCATGCTATTCAACGGCAAGCATTATAATTAATTAAACAATTATAGATTTAATTATTTTAATTGACAAATCAAAATATTTTAAGCAATTGAATGTGATATCAATATTCAACTAACTTAAATATTTGTAATTAAAACAGAAAACATCAACGAAAAAGAATAGTTGCAATGTTATTGTCTTGTATTCATATTTGGTGCTTTGCCCTAAATAAGGGTCATTCTTATTTTGGTCACATTTTTCTTTTATTTATTTGGTCACTCGAAAAGGAAATTGATCAAATTGGCCATTCTGCTATTTAAATGGTAATAGAAGACTAAGGGCTAATTTAGCATTCCTTTTGAAAAGGCTTTTAAAAAGTGTCAAAAATACTTTTGGGAGAGAAAAACTAAAAATTTTAACTTTTCCATTTGGGGAAAAGTGTTTTTGAAAAGCAAAAAAATTCTTTCAAAAGTTGTTTATTTAGCATTCCTTTTATTCGAAAGTGATTTTTATATCAAAAGTGCTTCTAAAAAACACTACTAAACACAGCCTAACTATGCATTTTCACATTTTTTTATAGAAAAATTCTATCGATTATTGTTATTTCGAATTATCAGAGGTATATAAAAATTTAAATCATTGAAATATTTTAATTTTTAATTGATTTAATTTTTTTAGTGGTGTATCAAATAATTCAAAATACAAATTTTTGGGCGTTATAAATCAAAATTAATTTTGATCCTTGTAAATAATTAATTATATAAAAGTTTTGACACAATCATACATATTTCCTAAAATTTGGAGTCTAACATAACCTTTTTAAACTAAATAGCACATTTGAAACTTACTATTAATTGTATAAGAGATAAATTTCCCTATTAAGGCAAAGCAAAATTTCCCATAAATTCCCAATAACTCATACAATACTCACAAGAAATGGGTCACCCTTGCTACACTCTATGCTTCAATGGGGTCCCTTCATTAATTATATATACATACAAAACTTTGACCTGCACAGTTTCAATCATCCTCTTTTTACCATTCCCTCCCTCTTATATATCTATAATTTATGCAAATGTCTCCATCACAAGTTTCCCTACATTGTTTCATGCCAATAATACAACTCTTTCCTAATATAAAAGTGTACATATTTATAAATTATTATGGGATAGCATACTAGGTTTACCTGTGATTTTTGAGATTGAAGACGATGGTTGAATATAAGTATAATTACTATTCTTAATTTAATACATGCTTGAAATTGGTGAAAGTATAATGGTGATTTTTGTACTAAAAAATAAATTGTATTTTGTCTTTTCTATTAAAATAAATAAATTAGTTCCTATACATTAGATTAAAGAGAAAATTGGTCATCTCTCTTAAAATTTTCATCCATTTGTACTGTTAAAAATTGGCGTGAATGACAGAATAACTAGACAATAATATGTGATGTACCATGTGTACCTCATGCTGAAGTAAAGGAACCAATTTTTAACAATAGAAATGGGTGAAATTTTTAATAGAAGAACCATTTTTCTATTTGATCTAACATATAGGAACTAATTTAATTCTAACAATTTAAAACACAAATTTTTGGGACATTACAATATAACAATGAGCAGGGTCGAATCCACATAGACTGATGATAATTCTATTTCTTTAATAAAAGAAAATAAAAACAAAGGAGGATTAAAATTAAAAACTAAAACTAAACTTAAAACTATGTAACAAAAATCGTAAAATAAAATATAAAAAAGCCCAATACGATGAAAATCTAGAAAAAGGTAAAATCTTCTTCTGATTCATGAGTTTGATCATTGATACATAAATAATTTCAGTGTTCTTTAATAAATTAATTATATTTATTAAGGTTAGGCTTAGCAATCAATCTCTCTTGCCTTATAAATAACTAGGAGGAAACTCGTTGAAATTATTAACACAAAAAAGTAAGTCTAAGTAGTGTTTAAAAAGTTTATTGGTAAGAAAAAGTGAAGAATACATTTTAAAGGTGAAGTGGAAATAAAAACAAAAGCAAAAAAGGCCTAGTCTTTGCTCCTTAATTAGTGATTATTGTCCAAAAGTAAAAGGCATTTTGTGATTCATATTATTGAAGAAATCAAGACCCATATCTCCTTTTGCTTCTTATTGAACTAAGAAGAGAATTGTGGGTAAATTACATTAATTGAAACAAAAAGCAAGTCTAAGTCATCAACTAAAAGGTTTAGTAGGCCTAACAAATTTCACCCTATAGTGATGTGATTTAACTAAAGAAGAAAACAGTGGAGGTTAAAAGAGAAAATTGAAAGCATAAACATCCATAATCGTTAATTAATTAGTGCTAACAATCACAACTTATTTTATGGTCATCTTATTTTTATATTAAAGAATTCAAGCACTAATGAAAAAGGCTGACAGCTAAATCCCAATTATATAACATAAGGATATGATATAGGATCATGCAAAGACTTTGGTCTTTAAATTAATAATTTTATAAATAATATAATCTATTATATTAAATTAATTATATATTATTTAAAATTATTATGTTGAATTTATTGACCGTTAAGAAAAAATAAAAGGATAAATTATCCTATTAATCACTCTAACTAGGGGTTATTCTTATTTTGGTCATATTTTTCTTTTGTTAATTTGGTCACTTAAAAAAGAAATTGATCAAATTAGTCACTTTACCATTAAAATGGTAATAGAAGACTAACTTTGCATTTACATGTATTCTTTTGGAATGTTGAAATTAGGAATCAGTACTCCTATTTAAAGTGACTAACAGGGTAGTTTGTCGTAATTCTAATGTGAACAAAATAAGAAATGTTTAGTCAGCATTCTGTTATCATTTTATAATGGAGTGATTAATTTAATCAATTTTTTTTGGTGTCCAAATTATTTAAAAAAAAAAAACAAATTTAGAGTGACTAATGGGTTTACCCAAATTAAAAATTGAGTTGTGAAAAGCTTAATTGTAATGCCTCAAAATTTTATGTTTTTGAATTGTGAAATTATGTCAAGTGAATTAGATTGGTTCAATGGTTAAGTGATGTTTATGTGCTTAAGGTCCTATGTTTAAATCCTTACATTTGAATTATTATGATTATTATTTGTTCCAACCCCTAACTTTGAATATCTAGCTTATCTATTATTTTTGTTCAACTATTGACAAGAATGAGCACGTTGGTTCAATGGCAAGACTTCATCATACTCAAATGTCCTGTGTTTGGATCCTATGTGTGCAAAGAGAAATAATTTTTTTGTTAAGACTCTACTGTTGTTGTTCATACAAGTCAAAGTTTCAGTAAAATTCTACTGTTGAGTAATCTGATAGGTGGTTACTATTTAGATTAGATAGGGTTTTTGTTTGAATTATTCTTTTTGAAATTATAAAAAAATCCTAAAAATCTTCCCACTAATTGTCGTCCATCTCTCCCACTTCCCCTCTTTCCCCATTTTGTTGCGACAAAGTCTCTCATGTCACTCTACTTCTGCAATTTATCACCCTTGTTGATTTGTTGCCATCGTTCTATTTGGTTTCCCTGTGTGTGGGTTGTACGTGATTAGGGTATATTGGTTTAGTGCGACGTTTGTTTAGTAAGTATTTTCTATTCATATTCTTTTAAGTGTTATTATATGAAGTATGTGAGTTGGTGTGGAGTTTCGGTTTAATTGTTTCAAATCTACTTAGGTGAAAATCATACGACAAATACTTCTCCAAAAATTTGAAGTGTTTTAGGAATTGACTTAGCATTGGGTAAGTGTCTGAATACCTTAGTTTAGGGGTTGTTTCGTTAGAGTCATTCATTTGATCTAATGCTCCGATCTAGTTTGGACCAAAGATTTCGATTCGAATATTGTGCAATTTGATTAATCGTTTGTGTGGTGATTATTGTCTACAGACTTTGGTGCTATTGTTGTGACAACAATTCAAAAAACAATAGGGTGTGTAACTTCAATCCCAAAAATATGTGAACGGCTTGAAGCTGAAAAGCTTATTATTGACGCCACACAATCGTGTGGGCCACATGGTCTGGGCCAAGTAGGCCGTGTGGACCCATTTTCAATAAATTCAATTATGGTCATATTTAAAGTGTGTTTCGAGGTTAGCTAATTAGTAGGGTCTATTATGTGTTATGTAGGACTCTAATATATGAAATCTATAGTATTGATATTGTATGTGTAACACCCAAAAGCATGTCTATAGTGTAAATATTGCATTTGATCTGTGAATTTAAGAAATCTGTTAAAGCATGATTCATCGTGTGCGTCTGAGTATGTATTATGTTTTAGCATGTGCATTGGGGTGGGATAATTATGTGATGGATGAAGTGTTGGCAATTTAATGATCTGCTCTATCTGCTGTATTATTTTTGACTGCCTTGTCTACAAATTTTGTATAGTGACACACGATCACTTATTTAGTGTGTGGGGTTAGATAGGTATTTATTACCCTAATTAGTGTATAGAGATGGATGAAGATGGTGTGTAGTAGATGGGGCTAAGATCTGTATCTGTAACGCCCAAAACTCAACCAAAAAGTTTAAGTTGAATCTAGAAGGGTTACACCAATGTACTGAAAATTGATTTCGTTGAGTATTCAGAAACCATTCAAAACTTTACTTGATTTGTAGAAGAAATCATTTTAGAGTTTTAACTTTGAAAATTAAAAATTCATTTTAATTGATTTAGGTGATTCTGTAACTCTGTGTTAGAGATTATCAGTTACTGATGAAATTAGCCAAAACCAGAACAAGTTCAAAAACATATTACAATTCCAAAAGATCAAATCATATTTACATCAGTGTAAAAACAACCTGAGCTCCAATACGCCGTCCGACCTTAAGTCAGATGGTTACCTGCACAGAAAAAGATAAAACAAAAGATGAGCTACAAGCATCACGCATAACCAAACTCAAATACAAATAAACATATTGTAACATATAATTCATAATAATGCGGAGAACTTAAGAACAGTTGTATAACCAGTACGAAACAGTTCTAGAGTATCATAGAGATTTGAACAATGGTAGCATAGTAGAACAAAACTGAACAGAGCAAAATAAACAATTCAAAATAGAGCAGAACGGGATAGAATAATACAGAACAATGCAAAACATAATAGAAATTGTATGCTGATGTCGATGCAGTATTGTTTTTTGAAATCAATCAGAGTGCAGATTTATCAGAAAAGATCCTACCCAACTTCGTTACACACCAAAATAGAGTTCCCCAGAACCCGTCCAACCAAATCACACCAACAAATAACTGTGGACAGTGCCACCTAAATTTGCAATAAATCTAACAGATCAAAGACATGTGGTCGAGCCACTATATTACAGTCAAGCTGTCATAATAGAGTTGTGGATAAACCACCAAATAATGTAGATTAGTAAACTGCCAGAAACTTCCTCCTTTTGCATCATCTCAGTCCTATACAATATGTCATGGCATGCAGATACAGAGTTAAGGTGGTAAGCATGTAGGTCATGCTATCGTACAATAATAGAATCAAGAGCCATGGGAGTTTATGCTTATAAAGAAGATTTATCAAATCTCTACAGATCATATCAGATTGCTACGAAATCATATGTATGATTATAAGTTAGAATCAATACCAGTGAATTTAAAATATTCAGATATATCATATTCTATGTCACAGAGTAACACAGGGCGTACCATCAAACTTAACAAAATATAGATCGTACCTAGATAAATCGCATACCTTAATGTATCCAAACAGAGGTACATTATACATTAGCTAGTTACCATTTCTAACTTATATCAAAATAGACAAGCGTACGGATAGGAGATTCTACACTAGCAAATCAACAAATAGAGAGTTTTATAGCTTAATACAGATCATACAAACCTTATAGAAGGCCTACGTTTGTACCGGGCGACGTTCATGGCCCAAAGGAAAATTTCAAAATATTTGTCTACATGCTCGTGTGCTTGCTCATGTGTCCTACACAGCCTGGACACACACCCGTGTGATTGGCCCGTGTTAACTTTGCACAACACATAACCACATACAGTCTGGGCACACACCCGTGTGCCTCCAATTCTTGTGAACAGTGAGTTACACAGCTTGCCACACGGTCATGTGGTGTTGACAGTTTATTTTTCGATGACTAAACTCGAAACTAAAATTGGGATTTTGGTACCCACTTTATACGGATTCGATGCAGAATCAACAAGGATGAATTCCCATCCCTAAATGACAAGCAATTTCCCAACAAATAGTTATTTCGCAGTCATATCACTAAAAACTAACATTCCAAAATCGAAGTTACATCGAAGAACTTTCGACACCAAAACTTTAAATCGAACTTACCAGTCGATGAATTGAACTAGAAAGGAGAAGTCAGACCTCGTAAAGAATCATTGTAATGTAACATAGCAAAAAGAAAGGAAGTTTGACGAAAAGAAATCATAACAAAGAAAAATTGAAGAAATAACGGGGAAATAAGGAAACATAAATGGGAAAAACGAAGTGCCCAGGAGGGTTTTGGAAGTTTAATTACTCAACTAAAAATAACTACCATGCCAAGTAATTTAAAAATAAAACATTCCCTATTGCTTTTATGGGGACTCAAACACAAGACCAAAGGATACACAGAAACTTAACCATTCAACCAGTAGACTCATTTTTATTATCAATTAAATGAATTTAATTTATAACCCACATGTCCAAAAATAGAGTTTAATCAAAAGTAGCAAAATTTCAAGAGATGATATTTGAACCTAAAATCTTGCATACATAACCAGAACAATTAACCACTAAACCAGGTCAATTCACCTATCGAAAACTTCCAAAATCTAAACTCAAAATCAAGGGATGACCACTCTTGGTTTCAAAACTCAATTTCTTCTAACCTAGTTTATGAGATGTTACAATATCTATATTTGATATGTGTAATATGTAGCATCGCATGATATGCCATGCCATCTATATCTGATCTGTCTGCCTTGTTGCATCGCAAGATATATCATGTTTTGTATTTATTCGATCCATGATTTATGTATGATTGTTTGCAATCTAATCTATATGTATGGGCTAAGTTGCACACTGAGCTTTATTAGCTTACCATATATTTTTATTTTCTTAGGTAATCAGTAAACTTAGGATTAGACGACATGCAAGAGCTCGGATCGGATTTTCAATAATAAAACGGTTTTTAAGAGATTTATTGTCTATTATGGAATTTTTGGACTATTGGTACTTTTAGACTTGTTTTTCGATTTTTGGTTTATTTTTTTTGACTTTTTGTTATAATTAGCATTGCTAAATTGTAAATTACATGTTTTCACAAACTAAAACCACAATTTTCAAAGTTAACAATTTAAAAATTTCCGTTGCAAAATAAAGAAATCACTTAAGTGTTTTTTTATAAAATAAATAACTTCAACGAGAATTATTTTCTAAAAACTTGGAAGAGATTTGCCAAGTTAATATTGTCGAAACTCACCTTTTTCTAGTTAAAAATCTAGAATTCTAAAACAAGATTTTGTAATACCTCAAGATTCAACCTAATGTCTAGGTCGGGTGTGGGAGGTTAAATTAACTTACATTATATCAATTTTTTCTAGTTTTCACAAATGCTTTAAAAACTATTAGAAATTTTTTATTAGTACCATATTTCAATTATTAAAACAATTGATATATTTTAATTATGTTAATTAATTATTAATTTGTGTAATGTTGCTTTCCTTTAATTAGATGAAGTAAAATTATATTTCATGTTTTACAATATATTTCATATTGAATATATTAAAAATACTTCAATTATGATTTGAATTTTTTTATAATATTTGAATTATTAAATAAGTAACAATTAATTTTTTTACAAAGTCAAGTTACTTATCAAAAGCAATAAGTGACGTAATGATAGTTAATTTTTTTATCATATGAATTTTACATATCTTTAAAATATTTTATTATTATGTTAATAATTAGATTGTTTAATTAATATAAATTTTAAATTATGAAAAAAATTTATTTTATATCTTTATTTTATTTTTAAGAAAACAAAAATTCAAACATACCATAATGTTGAAATAACAAAATAGAATTAATTGAAATCATTTTCCATTTAATGATAATTCGTTCTTAAATACTTACCATTTTCACATTTTTTAATAAAAAAAATCCTATCGATTATTTTGAATTATCAGAGACAATTAATAAAAATATTATTTTAAATATATTCGTTTATTTATATAACATAAGGATATGATATAGGATCATGCAAAGACTTTGGTCTTTAAATTAATAATTTTATAAATAATATAATCTATTATATTAAATTAATTATATATTATTTAAGAATTATTATGTTGAATTTATTGACCGTTAAGAAAAAAATAAAAGGATAAATTATCCTATTAATCACTCTAACTAGGGGTTATTCTTATTTTGGTCACATTTTTCTTTCGTTAATTTGGTCACTTAAAAAAGAAATTGATCAAATTAGTCACTCTGCCATTAAAATCGTATTAGGAGACTAACTTTGCATTTACATGTATTCTTTTGGAATGTCGAAAAAAGGAATCAGTACTCCTATTTAAAGTGACTAACAGGGTAGTTTATCGTAATTCTAATATGAACAAAATAAGAAATGTTTAGTCAGCATTCTGTTATCATTTTATAGTGGAGTGATTAATTTAATCAATTTTTTTTGGTGTCCAAATTATTTAAAAAAAAATTTAGAGTGACTAATGGGTTTACCCAAATTAAAAATTGAGTTGTGAAAAGCTTAATTGTAACGCCTCAAAATTTTATGTTTTTGAATTGTGAAATTATGTCAAGTGAATTAGATTGGTTCAATGGTTAAGTGATGTTTATGTGCTTAAGGTCCTATATATGTTTAAATCCTCACCTTTGAATTATTATGATTATTATTTGTTCCAACCTCTAACTTTGAATATCTAGCTTATCTATTATTTTTGTTTAACTATTGACAAGAATGAGCACGTTGGTTCAATGGTAAGACTTCGTCTTACTCAAATGTTTTGTGTTTGGATCCTATGTGTGCAAAGAGAAATAATTTTTTGTTTAGACTCTACTGTTGTTGTTCATACAAGTCAAAGTTTCAGTAAAATTCTACAGTTGAGTAATCTGATAGGTGGTTACTATTTAGATTAGATAGGATTTTTGTTAGAATTATTCTTTTTGAAATTATAAAAAAATCCTAAAAATCTTCCCACTAATTGTCGTCCATCTCTCCCACTTCCCCTCTTTCCCCATTTTGTTGCGACAAAGTCTCTCATGTCGTTCTACTTCTGCAAGTATCTGTTTCTTCTCCTAATTCCGATTATCACCCTTGTTGATTTGTTGCCATCGTTCTATTTTGTTTCCCTGTGTGTGGGTTGTGCGTGATTAGGGTATATTGGTTTAGTGCGACGTTTGGTTATTAAGTATTTTCTATTCATATTCATTTAAGTGTTATTATATGAAGTATGTGAGTTGGTGTGGAGTTTCGGTTTAATCGTTTCAAATCTATTTAGGTGAAAATCGTACGACAAATACTTCTACGACAATTAGAAGTGTTTTAGGAATTGACTTAGCATTGGGTAAGTGTCTGAATACCTTAGTTTAGTGGTTGTTTCGTTAGAGTCATTCATTTGATCTAATGCTCCAATCTAGTTTGGACCAAAGATTTTGATTCGAATATTGTGCAATGTGATTAATCGTTTGTGTGGTGATTATTGTCTACAGACTTTGGTGCTACTGTTGTGACAACAATTCAAAAAACAATAAGGTGTGTAACTTCAATCCTGAAAGTATGTGAACGGCCTGAAGCCGAAAGGTTTATTATTGACGCCACACAATCGTGTGGGCCACATGGGCTGGGCCAAGTAGGCCATGTGGACCCATTTTCAATAAATTCAATTATGGTCGTATTTAAAGTGTTTTTCGAGGTTAGATAATTATTAGGGTATGTTATGTGTTATGTAGGACTCTAATATATGAAATCTATAGTATTGATCATATTGTATGTGTAACATCCGAAAGCATGTCTATAGTGTAAATATTGCGTTTGATCTGTGAATTTAAGAAATCTGTTAAAGCATGATTCATTTGTGTGCGTCCGAGTATGTATTATGTTTTAGCATGTGCATTGGGGTGGGATAATTATGTGATGGATGAAGTGTTGGCAGTTTAATGATCTGCTCCATCTACCGTATTATTTCTGGCTGCCTTGTCTGCAAATTCTGTATAGTGACACATGATCACTTATTTAGTGTGTGGGGTTGCATAGGTATTTATTACCCTAATTAGTGTATAGAGATGGATGAAGATGGTGTGTAGTAGATGGGGCTAAGATCTGTATCTGTAATACCCAAAACTCGACCTAGAAGTTTAAGTTGAATCTAGAAGGGTTACACCAACGTACTGAAAATTGATTTCGTTGAGTATTCAGAAACCATTCAAAACTTTACTTAATTTGTAGCAGAAATCTTTTTAGAGTTTTAACTTTGAAAATCAAAAATTCATTTTAATTGATTTAGGTGATTTTGTAACTCTGTGTTAGAGATTATTAGTTACTGATGAAATTAGCCAAAACCAGAACAAGTTCAAAAACATATTAAAATTCCAAAAGATCAAATCATATTTACATCAGTGTAAAAACAACCTGAGCTCCAATACACCATCCTATCTTAAGTTAGATGTTTACCTACGCAGAAAAAGATAAAACAAAATATGAGCTACAAGCATCGCGCATAACCAAACTCAAATACAAATAAACATATTGTAACATATAATTCATAATAACGAGGAGAACTTAAGAACATTTGTATAACCAGTATGAAACAGTTCTAGAGTATCATAGAGATTTGAACAGTGGTAGCATAGCAGAATAAGACTGAACAAAGTAAAATAAACAATTCAAAATAGAGCAGAACCAGACAGAATAGTACAGAACAATGCAAAACATAATAGAAATTGTATGTTGATGTCAATGCAGTATTGTTTTTCAAAATAAATTAGAGTGAAGATTTATCAGAAAACATCCTACCCAACTTCGTTACACACCAAAATAGAGTTCCTTAGAACCCGTCCAACCAAATCACACCAACAAATAATTGTGGACAGTGCCACCTAAATTTTCGGTGAATATGACAGATCAGAGACATGTGGTCGAGTCACTATATTGCAGTCAAGTTGTCATAATAGAGTTGTGGATAAACCACCAAATAATGCAGATTAGTAAACTGCCAGAGACTTCCTCCTTTCACATCATCTCAATCCTATGCAATATGTCATGGCATGCAGATACAGAGTCAAGGTGGTAAGCATGTAGGTCATACTATCGTACAATAATAGAATCAAGAGCCATGAGAGTTTATGCTTATAAAACAGATTTATCAAATCTCAACAAATTATATCAAATTGCTACGAAATCATATGCATGATTATAAGTTAGAATCAATACCAGTCAATTTAACATATTCAGATATATCATATTCTATGTTACAGAGTAACACAAGGTGTACCATTAGACTTAACAGAATACAGATCGTATCTAGATAAATCGCATACCTTAACGTATCCAAACAGAGGTACATTATACATTAGCCAATTACCATTTCTAGCTTATATCAAAACAGACAAGCGTACGGATAACATATTCTACACTAGCAAATCAACAAATAGAGAGTTTTATAGCTTAATACAGATCATACAAACCTTATGGAAAGCCTACGTTTGTATCAGACGATGTTTATGGCCCGAAGGAAAATTTTAGAATATTTTCCTACATGCTCGTGTGGTTTCACATAGCCTGGAAAGCTAGCCCGTATGACTCTACACGGTCTGACAAATGCTCGTGTGCTTGGTCATGTGTCCTACACAACCTGACACATACCCATGTCACATGTCTATGTGGTTCTAGTTCGCAAACAGTGAGTTACACAGCCTGGACACACACTCGTGTGATTGGCCCGTGTTAACTCTGCACAACACATAACCACATACAGTCTGGGCACACACCCGTGTGCCTCCAATTCTTGTGAACAGTGAGTTACACAGCTTGCCACACGATCATGTGGTGTTGACAGTTTATTTTTCGATGACTAAACTCGAAACTAAAATTGGGATTTCGGTACCCACTTGATACGGATTCGATGCAGAATCAACAAGGATGAATTCCCATCCCTAAAGGACAAGCAATTTCCCAACAAATGGTTAATTCGCAGTCACATCACTAAAAACTAACATTCCAAAATCGAAGTTATGTCGAAGAACTTTTGACACCAAAACATTAAATCGAACTTACCAGACAGCGAATTGAACTAGAAAGGAGAAGTCAGACCTCGTAAAGAATCAGTGTAATGTAACATAGCAAAAAGAAAGAAAAGGGGAAAAAAGAAAACTATAAGATAAAATAAAAAAGAAAAAGATGTACAAGAGGAGCGTCACGGCGTGCAATTGGTCAGTGGTACCACATTAGCAAAAAATTAACAACGTTAGATTTGGGTATTAATTTAATTGAAAGAAAAAAAAGTTGAGAAATATCAATCTGGGATAAAAAGTCATAAGTATCAGTCTTACAGAAATGAATAAATTTATGTACTAATTTTATATATGTAGATTGGGTTTGTTGATGGAGTTTGTTTTTAGCTGCATAGCTGATGTCATATTGGTTTTATTATTAAAAAATTAACTTTTTACTAATTTTTTATATTATTTTAAAATTTCCCATCGATGTAGTATCAGAAGAAAAAACTCATTGATTAAAGAATTAAAAAAAAAAGAATGAAAGCAAAACAGGCCTAATCCTCAATTAGAGAGATAATAGTATCAACACCCATAATTGATTTGCTACAATTACTTTTCTTATTTTCTTTCTTCATGTGAAACAACCTTAAATAATTAAATACATCCATATAGTATGAATGCTCATATTCCAGTCAAGCTGGGTCTTTATCAAGAGGCCTTTCCTCAGCTATTAGCATTCAGAATTACAACAGCAAAACACAATCTCATTTGCTCTTGCTTCATATTTCATGATTCCGATGTCAAGTATGAGGTCTCATAAACTTGTTTTATTAGATCACCTTTTAATATAGGCTAACATTTTTATGATAATAGATAATGACATGTAGAATCCAAAATAACAAAATAAAATACTATTTTTTATGATCATTATGATGTCAGGAGGTATAGATATCAGCTTCTTCTAGGTTTTTTTTAACAATACTTCAATAACATTCAGCTCACATTGTTAATTACAGACAATTGCTTTTCTTGCTTCGTATGAAATTGAAGAAAAAGTTGAGGGGAATTAAATTATTAAGAAAAAGTAAGTCTAGTGTGGAAAATTGAAAATTTACATTGTAAAGCTCAAGTAGAATTTAGAACAAAAGCAAAACAGGCCCTAATTAGTGCTTATAGTCAAAAAGAATTCAAGACCTATTGTTCGTTTGCTTCGTATGAAACTGAAGAAGAAAATTGTGGGTAAATTAAATTAATTGAAACAAAAAGCAAGTCTAAGTCATCAATTAAAGGTATAGTAGGACTTATAAATTTCACCCTATCACACGTTATTGAGAGATTATTCACAGGCATGCCTTTTCTCCCTCACTATTTTCAACCCTAATTGTGTATGTTAGAACCCGAGACACTGGAACCTAGGAGTTCCGGACAGCATGTATTAAATATGAAATCGTTTTGTAGCTAAAAACGCTCAATACGGGAAGAATTTTCTCCTCCTCCATTTTCACCCTAACTATGTACCTCAGACTCTAGGATAATTTTCAGACATCGTAACCCGGAAATCCCAGGCAGCATGTGTTGAACATGAAATTGTTTGATGTCAGGGGGTATAATTCCCTATAAAATGAACGCAGTACATTAAGTTTCCATACCGAAATTTCGAGCAGATTGCTACAAAACTCTAATCTTTAATTAGCTCTAACGGTCAAAAAAGTAATTCGACTCAACAATTACAATGTATTTTCTTGTTACATTAATTATATAATTCTAGTAAATAATTCAAAGCCAATAGCTTACTAATGCTGAAATAAGAAACTTTTGCTGAAATAAGTCGCCCATTAAAGTGTGGAAAATGATAAATACATGTATCAACTTTATTAATGCAATTTATTTTTCCCATCGATGTAGTTTCAGGGGAAAAAACCCCTCATTGAAAGGACTAATAAAGAGATTGATTAAAGAACAAAAATAAAAGAACGAAAGCAAAACAGGCCTAATCCTTAGTTAGAGATAATGGTCAAAAGTAATTCAACACCCATAATTGATTTGCTACCATTACCATTCAAGTTGGGTGTTTACAAAGAGGGCTTTCCTGGGCTATTAGCATTCAGAATTAAAACAATCAAAACACTATTTCATTTGCTCTTGCTTCATATTTCATGATTACGATGTCAAGTACGAGGTCTCGTAAACTTGTTTTATTTTTCGCAATATCTTGTCTTCTTCTTCATGAGATATGCACCGATGCTAGCGTGTGCAAAGAGAGTGAAAGAAAAGCGCTACTTGAATTTAAGCACAGCCTTCAAGCTACCGTTTTTTCAGGCAACGACGCCCTTTTTTGGATAAGTGAGGAGTGCTGTCTATGGCGTGGCGTCTATTGCAACAGCTTTACAGGATACGTTGAAATGCTTGATTTTAGCTACCAACCTCTGGTTGTTGCAGGTACAATTAGCCCTTCACTGCTTAAACTACATCATTTGACTTCTTTAAATTTCAGCAGTAATGATTTTAATGGAAGTCTCATCCCAGAGTTTTTTGGTTCTTTGAAAAAATTGAAATTACTGGATCTCTCTAATGCTAATTTTAGAGGTCCAATTCCTTCTCTACTTGGAAATCTTTCAATGTTGGAGACTCTAAGATTGGGTGGCAACGGTAGGGTTTTCAATGTTGGAAAACTTGAATGGCTTTCCCATCTTTCTCGTTTGAAAGAGGTTGATCTCAGCTTCACTAACCTGAGCAATGCCAATGATTGGTCTCAAGTCATTAGTCACCTTCCTTTGCTCCAAAAACTAAGTCTAAGACATTGTGATCTTCCAAGCATATCTTCTTCATCACTTTCCATTGCCAACTCTTCTACATCTCTCACCTATCTCGATCTCTCTGATAATAATCTCCCTTCTTCTGCCATATATCCATGGCTGTTTAATGTTAGCAGCAACCTTGTTTCCCTTAATCTCTCAAGTAACCGGTTGAAAGGTCCAATTCCAGAAGCTTTCGGGAACATGATGGCTATTCAAGAACTTTATTTGAGTGATAATCTTTTGATATTAGCTGAGAATCAAGTTTGGGGAGATTCCGTGTTGAATGAAATCGAAAAACTACCAGATTTTATGGTTCTAGATCTTGGGTACAACCTTTTAAATGGATCCATAAGCAAAAGCATTGGACAACTTTCCAACTTGCAAGTCTTGCGGCTTGCAGGGAATTCTTTTGATGGTGATGTGATTTCCGAAGCTCATTTCTCAAATTTCACCTACTTACAGAAGTTGGATTTATCCTACACTTCTTTAACTTTGAAACTCAACTCCAGATGGACTCCTCCTTTTCAACTGACTCAAATAATGCTTTGCTCTTGCAAGTTAGGGCCTCATTTCCCAGATTGGATTCGGACACAAATGGGCATCCTAACCCCTGACCATTATATTTCTTATGTGGAATACCTTGATATTTCGGCTTCAGGAATTTCAGATTCTCTTCCCTACTGGTTTTGGGGCTCATTTCATGGTTTAAAGTACATAAACATGTCTTTCAATCAGATCAGTGGTACTTTTCCAAATAACTCTATCCACATAAGCCATCTAGATCCAAGCTCTAATAATTTCTCAGGACCATTAACACGTTTTTCTTTAGACTACAATATGGGGACCATTAACCTTTCCAAAAACAAGTTTACTGGTTCAGTCTCTCCAATTTGCAATTTTACTGGTGCAGTTTTTTTGACATTGTTTGATCTCTCAAATAATCTATTTTCTGGAGTGGTTCCAGACTGTTTTGGAAGTTTCCCGTTTTTAACAGCTTTGAATTTGGGTGATAATAGTTTCTCAGGCTCACTTCCAAGCTCCTTAAGATCTCTGATTTCTCTTGAAATGCTAAGTTTACGTGGTAATAAATTCTCTGGAGTATTACCTTCATCTTTACAGAATTGTGCCAAGTTAAAATTTCTCGCCTTGAGTGATAATGAATTATCAGGAGAAATACCTATGTGGATCGGTCAGAAGCTTTCATCGTTGGTTTTTCTTAGCCTTCAAGGGAACCAGTTCAGGGGAAGGATTCCCCATCAACTTTGTGGATTGAAATATCTACAAATCTTGGACCTCTCGGTAAATAAAATCTCTGGTACCATACCACCATGCCTCAATAATTCACTTCCATGGCAAAAAAAGTGAGTTTAGATCGAAGGATTGAGCATCACATCTTAGATACTGGACCTAGATTTTTATCTCCGGAGGGTGTGAACGGTGAGTTTATATGGATCATTCAGGTTAGACATGTTGATGAGGCATTGCTTACATGGAAGGGAACAAAGCAAAGCTATCCACAACTTGGATTGCTACTAGCCATTGATCTCTCTTGTAACAAATTAACAGGAGAGATTCCTGAAGAATTAAGTAGTCTTCAAGAACTGGTTGTATTGAACTTGTCAAGAAACCATTTTAACGGAAAAATTCTTCAAAAGATTGGGCATATAAGACAACTAGAGGTGCTTGACCTGTCAAGAAACAAGTTTTCAGGAAACATCCCGACAAGCTTATCTGAATTAACATTTCTAAGCAACTTGAACTTTTCTTATAATGACTTGTCTGGAAAAATTCCAACCAGCACTCAACTACAGAGCTTTGATCCTTCGTCATTTTCCCATAATAGAGGACTTTGTGGTCCTCCTATTTCACCAAATTGCTCAATGGTGGAACCACCTCCTGGCAAAGCTGCAGTAGGAAGTGAAGAAGATTCTGATGAGTTCATGAAATGGTTTTACACTGGCACGGGACTTGGATTTGCTGTGGGTTTCTGGGGGTTTTGCAGTGTTGTGTTCTTCTAGCGTTCATGGAGGCATTCATATTATCGTTACATGGATAATGCAAAGGATTGGGTTTATGTTACATTTGTTCTGCTGAAAGCAAGGTTAGTGAGGAGAATCAATGGTGTTTCAACAAGGTAATAAATTGACTTTCTTCACTCCTTAACAAAGTTCTTTCAACGTTGAGAAATATATCCTTAACTAAATAACAAAGTTGTATATTATTATTTTTCAGGTCTGATTAGAACTGCAACTGAAGGTGGTTTTTCCTGCATGTGAGAAAATGTTAATAAAAAACTTATAAATTAAGACATGTTTGTCTTTTTGATGATTTCTTTTTGTTTTTTGAATAAATTCTTTTTGATTATTTCTAATTTCTTTCACTTTTTTTGTAATACGTTTATGTTATATTTGGTTTGTATTTTTATTTTTTTGTCAAAAGTAATTTTGTAACACCCAATTCCGGTCTAGAAGTTATGGTCGTTACGTAAAAATCCAGTTTACTAAAAAACATATCTTCATTAACAGATTCGAAGAAACTATTGATTAATTATACTTTGAAAATGTTTACTGTTGCACTGCGGGAAAAATCTCAGTCAAGTTCAATTTTGGAAAACACGATTAAACACATTTATTTGCAGCGAAATTTTTAGTTAAATTCGATTTGGAAAACATAAGTCGTGTTTTGAAAATCTATCGTTTTGATGTTCGTGAAGTTTCCCTTTAAAATCAATAAACGGTTAAAAATGACATTCCCAAAATGTCTAAAACAGTTCAAAAATAACAAAACACAACAATCCTAATATTTAATTAACCATAAGAAAAGTATAATATTTTATCCGAACTCTTGTCGCCCCGACCCATCCTAAGTCTGAGGGTTACCTTAAAGTAGCAAATAAGCAAAGAATGAGTTTCGAAACTCAGTGTGTAACATATCATATTATCAATAGAAATTAATTAGACATATATCAAAAAATAAAAACCGTATTTGAACACAATAGATGTAGATTTACAATCATACCCCTATCCGCTACACACCATCTCCAACCATCCAACACACCATATAGGATATTGAATACCCATCCAGCCCTACACATCTTTTAGTGTCGGTATGACACTTTTTAGAATATTTGCATCTTGGCTGCCAATTCATTAAGCGATTTATCGCCTTTTACAAAGATATGTGTGATTGTGCCACTAGATACAACAAAGATATATTTGCTCACACTTCCCCGATATACACAAGTCCCACCCCAATGCACAAACAAAATTTATCAGATATCAGATATCATAATTTATTTGACAGTATATATGCATTATTTTGTTGTGCTTTGATAAGTGCTAAAAGTAACATGTTTTAACCTCATTCTTAATGCATTTTTGGGTGATTATTCGATTTTAGTGATGAATTTTATGCTCTTAATCTTTTAAATTCATGTTTTTATACTTAGGAGAGCATTTTGGACCAAAAGAAGTGAAAAACGAGCGAAAATAAAAAAAATCGGAACAAATTACAAGAGCCACACAGGCTGACCCCTTCCACATGGCCTAGCTACACAACCATGTGACCTAGATGGCCTACCACAAAGAAATGTGGTAGGCTGTGTCAATTTCACAGATTTGTACCTTTAATTGTGAGAAAATATTTTTTTTATTTTATTTTTTGAGCATTCTAAGACGTCTATATGACAAACATAAGAAGATAAAAGGGAAACTCATAGAATATTTAGGAAAACAATTCAGAAAACACTATTCAAGCCAATTCTAAAGCAAATTTCCATCAAGATTGAAGATTCCCAGTTGATTTCTTAGGATATTAACATGAGCTTCTTTATTTCTTTCAGTTATATAGTATCTTAGATGTTTTTATTTTCAATTATGAACTAATTTTCTAAATACCTAGATGAACCCTATGATGGATTCTGTCTTTTAATTTTTATTTTATGCAACAAATACTTAGATATTGTTCTCAAGTATGTGTGCTTAATTCTTGGTTTGATACTTTTAGATTATTGATCCAGATGTGATGTGCTTAAATCAGAGGAGAAATAGACTTTGTTTAATAGTGCGTCTTGCATAATTGAGTGGAGTTGCATGCAATCCTAGAAATAGGACGACATCAATCTATCAAATTAGAGTCAAGTATAAACTAAGAATCCATAGCATGAGTTAATGTGATAATAGGGGTTTTAATTAGAAAGAATTTTCAATTAATTAACCTAGAGTCAGTTGCCCTTACTCTCGAAAAAAATATTAGCATAACTCATGGATTTCGATGGATCAAGTTACAAAGTAAATAAATTGCGTAATTTAGATTGATAGTGACAGATAAAATCTAGGTGAATTCTTTCCTAGGTATTATTTCACTTCTTGATTGTTAATTGTTTATTTTCTTATTTTGTTTTTTGTCGTGTTTGTTAGTTAATTAATTTAGTTAATTTTATTTTTTAATCAATCGCTCGATTTATTCGATTAAATAATAAAAAGATAGTAATTTTTAGGTTTTTTTAATTTTTTGGGAAAATATTTATTTATTTTTATTTTTTATGACATCAAATTCTTTAACCCGACAAAGACTCTTTTTTTTTAATTTCCTTTGATTAATAATTTATAAATTCTATAGTTTTTAGTCATTTAACACGAAATTTTGTTGCATTGCAAGATTCGAGAAGATTAAAATGGGATTAATTATGGGTGTTCAAGTGAATGATGGGAGAAAGAGGTTTCATTCAGCTGTTAGTTTTATTAATTTCTATTATTAAAGTGAAAACAATTAAAGTAAGGTTATTAAATTAAAAGCACTTTTATAAATTTTTTTTAATTTACAAATCAAAATCAAAATCATATATTTAATTATAATTCAAATCACAATTTTATAATTGGGATATTGTAAAGTAATTGATTAAAGAAGAAAAAAGTTGGAGGTGAAAAATCAAAGGCAAAGTAGAAATAATCAAAAGCTAATTTCCTGAAATAAATTCCGTATCGAAAAATTTAGAATAAAACTTTAGAAATTTGGGAGAGTTGAGAGTTTAGAAAAAAAAATTGAGAGAGTTGGGTTTGAGTAAAAATAATAAAAAAAGAACTTGATATTTATAGGGAAAAATTATTGTTGGGGTCCTTAAAAAATTTTATCGTTATCAACGTTCAAAAAAATAATCGTTGAAACATGTGTTTAACTAGACGCGTTTTCATACTACCTCCTTAAAAATGATCTATTTTCTCAAATTAAATAAAAACAACCTAAAAGACAAAATAAAAAAAAAACCGTTGGACATCACTCAAAAAAAAGTATGATTTTTAAATATATAGAAAAAAAATACACATTTTTTTAATTTATAAAATAAGATATGGCAAAAAGGAAAGACTTTGGTCTTTATTTTAGGGAAGGCTTTCTAAAATATAAGAAAAACTAATACGACAAAAATCTAGCAAAAGCTAAAATTTTCATTTGATTCATGAGTTTAATCATCAATGTAAAGATAGTTTTATAGTTCTTTAACAGATTAGTTATAATTATTTATGATTCGCTTAGCAATCACTTTCTTCTTACTTTGTTGATAATAAAGACGAAACTCATTGAAATTATTTCCCTTGTCAATAAACCACCAGTTCAAGTCTAAGATTTAGTTTATTAGTAGCATTAAGCGAGGTTCATTTAGAATAGATCATATGCTCATATAATATGAATTGCATACGTAAATTATATCCAATCATGCTATTCAATGCAAGCATTATAATTAATTAAATAATTATAGATTTAATTATTCTAATTACAAACTAAAATATTTTAAGCAATTGAATGTTCTTTTTTTATTTATTATTATCATAATTTTTTATTTATTATTATCATAATTATATATAATGGAAGTAGAAAAAAGATTAAAGGTTTAAGACAGATATTTCTTTTGATATTTCCAAAAAAAAAGGAAAACAAAATGGACACACTTGTTTAAAAGAGTTGTAATGTTGCCAAAATTATTAAAATTTACATTAATGGATTTTCTGGCATTTGGATATCATTTTATTCTAGTTTATATCCTTTTTAGGTGATTTATGGGAAAGTCCCACATCCATTTATATTTGATGTTGATGATTTGTTTTCGTGATAACGGTTTAATTGGGATTAATCTGAAAAAAGAAGATGTCATTATTTTGCAATATTTTGGTTTAAAAAAATCAAAATGAAAATCCAATATCAAAGGGTAACTTTGGTTTTATTGACACATTTATGATGCCATCATTTTTACCCATGATAACTTTGGTTTTATTGACAGTAATTTCGACTTGACACGTGATGTTTTTTAATTAGTCCCAAAATTTCTTTACCTACAATAAATATAATTATTTGTGTATATAATATGTGAATATAAAATGGTGTTGTATAAATAATGGTGTTAGAGGTCTATAAACATTAGATCAAATCAAAATTACATGTATAAAGTTGCACAAAACAAAAATATGTGTGTAGTTTTCATATTTTCTCTTCTATTAATTCTTAGGTATGTGAATTTGTCTATGAAAAATTATGTAAATATGAGATGAATTGACAACGATATGAGTGAGTAATGAATTATTAACACATAAATATCTAAAAAAAATTATAATATGGGGAACTATTTAGTACACGGCCAGTGAAGTTTTTGAGCTCCACAGATAAGGTTAGAGTTGACAAGTGTATATAAGAGTATAGTAAAATATTAAAATATTTATTTTTAAGAAAAACTGGATATCAATTTTATAAGACTATTTGTAAAATAAAAAAAGACACTAACAATATATCAAATATCCACCCTTATAATTTTATAAAATAAAAAAAAATCAACATCACAAATCACAATTTTTTTTTTATCTAAATTGAATTATTAGTATATTTCATGAGACACAAGACTACATAATGAGTAAAAAAATTTATACAGTTATAGATTATTATTGCTATTATAATTGCAAACCAGGTAATGGAAGAACATAAAACACTCCCTTTTTCATTATCATAATCCTCCTTGTTCCCAATTGCAGTAATAATCATCTCGATTTTTAGGAATATTTCTTATGTAAATTCCATCATCTTTAGCGACCCAAAAGCAAGTTCCCCAATCACACACATTATACAGCGCTTGGTTATCCCAAAATGCTTTGAGCGAAGCATGAAGGTTGTCGTAAGCCATGTAACACCAGAAAAGTGTTCCCCAAAGAACCTCGGCCTTAATTTTCAGGTGAACTCGGAGCCGACAGTGAGGTTATGGATGCCCAAATCGTCATCCTTAGACTTGCAATGAACTAATAGTGTCTGATCTTGGCTTAGTCCATTAACGGCGTAGATATGCCATGTCTTGAACCACGGATGAATCCAACGGCTATTATCATGACCACCTTTATTAGGTTCTGAACTTGATAAAGTTATTAATGAGGTTATGGCTATTGCTTGAACAAGTATGAAGCACAAAACATTCTTATAGAAATTGTTCATGGTTTTATTTATTTGTTTGTTTTTTTTTATAATCGTAGTTATATATAGTGGAAGTATATTTGAAAGTTGAAAAAAAGAAAAATGATAGAAGCTTTTTAAGGCAAAGTTTTTTGCTTTGGTAATGAAGTATAAAATTTAATGTAAATACCAAAAAGGATACACTTACTTAAAGGAGTTGCAATGTTGCCAAAGTTATAAAAATTATCATTAATGGACTTTTTTGGCATTTGGATATCCTTTAATTAATGTTTTCTTTAATCATTTTTAGGTGATAAGTTTATTTACATTGGCATTGATAATTTATTTCTGTATTGTGCTTTTTCTTTTTAAAAGTTGAAAACAAAGATATGAGGTAGTTTAATCAAATTTTATGAGTTAAAATTCAATTAACCAATTTATTATTGTTGTAAAATAATTATGGGAAAATTATTAAAATTAACATTTTTCCCCTTTAGGTTACATTTTAGTTACTTATGTTTAAAATATTATGTTTTAGTCATTTACGTTAACGTATTGTAATATTTTAGCCACTGAGTCGTTAATTGCTGTTAATAATGTAACAGTAAACTGACGTGGCATGTTAAATTACCATTTCAAACAAAAAAATTCAAGTTAATAATTATACAATTGGTCTTCAAATTACTTTTCCAAATAAAAAAAATTAATGTATCATAAGAACAACCCAAAGAATCATGACAAAGATGCTGTTGGATTTCATATAGAAGATCTTCAAAGAGCCTTAAAACAACTTCTTCCACAGGGCATGATTTTGCCAAAGCATCTGCAACAGTATTGGCTTCGGTATAAACATGTTGGATTCGAACAGTCCACTCCTTAGAGCATGCATCCCTGGTGCGTCTTACTAATGACAGTTGACTGCCATCTTCTTCTCTCGCATTCAGTAGCTCGACCACCATTTGCTGTCACAGTAAACTAAAACCTTTGAAACACCCTTGTTCCAACAAGCTTCTAAACCTTAAAAATAGCCCATAGGTCAGCATTTAGGATCGTAACTTTACCCAGGCATCTACGAAAACCAAGTATCCAGTTTCCCCTTGAGTCTCTAAGCACATCCCTATAGAGGCCCATCCTGTTGGAAACGTGATGGGCCGAAAATTTACTTTTTATTACACACTCAATATATTACAATACGAAGATTACAAATATTTTCTCAATGACTAGATAGTCTAGCTGCTGCTAGATTTTAACTCACTCAAGGTTTGCTAACCTTCTCACTCTCACTCACGTTGCTTCTCTTATTTCTTTTTTCTTCTCATTTTTCTTCATTACAACACAAGTTCAAGCCTCTATTTATAGGCTGATAAAGTGACAACAAATGTGGCTATTAATCCACTTAATTTCCAGCCACAAAACATCTCAATAATGGAGCACTTTGTATGGCTAAAATTTCAGCACTTTGCATGGCACAAAATTGCTCCACGTCTCATGCTTCTAGATTATGCTTGGAGTGGGTTTGATTTCTAACACTCCCCTCAAACCCAACTTTCATACCGAGCTTCTCTTTGAATTTGTTGAATGTCTCCACTTTCAACGGCTTTGTGAAAATATCTGCCAGTTGATCTTCTGTCCTGCAATGGACCAACTCCACGTTTTTGTTTTTCACTTGCTCTCGGATAAAATGATACTTCGTATCGATGTGCTTGCTTCGGCTGTGCGACACCGGATTCTTGGCAAGTGATATAGCGGATTTGTTGTCAACGTAGATGGTAATTGGACCTTCATTTGAAACACCTATTTCTCCCAAAATATTCTTCAACCACATTGCTTGGCATGTACAAGTTGCTGCGGCCATATACTCTGCTTCACATGTTGAGAGAGCAATTGTTTGTTGCTTCTTTGACGACCATGAAAAAACTGCGGAACTGATGTGGAATGCATATCCGGAAGTGCTTTTCCGATCATCCAAGTCTCCCCCATAATCGCTATCTGAGTAGCCAACTAATTTTGAATCTTGTGAGTGGGTATAGAATAAACCATGGTTCATCGTACCTTTGATATATCTCAAAATTCTTTTTGCGGCAATTAAGTGGTCTTGCTTCGGCTTCTCCATGAATCTGCTCACCAATCCTACTGCATATGTAATATCTGGTCGTGTGATTGTCAAATACCTTAAACTTCCAACGAGACTTTTAAACAACGTCGGATTTATCGACTCCCTTGTCGAATCAACACTTAGCTTCATCCATGGATCAGCTGGCGTGACTACTGGCTTGCAATCCTTCATTTTGAACTTGTTCAAAATCTGCTCCGCATACTTCTTTTGAGAGACAAAAATTCCATCTTGCATTTGTTTCACCTCGACTCCAAGAAAGTATGACATCTCACCGATATCTGTCATTTCAAATTCTTTAGTCATAGCTTTCTTGAAATCATCAGACATACCTGGATTGTTTCCGGTGAAGATCATGTCATCCACATATAGGCATACGATCATGATATCTCCATATCCATTCTTCTTTGTGTACAGAGTGTGCTCGTGCAGGCTTTTGATGAATCCATTTCTTCGGAAGTACTCGTCGATCCTTGTGTTCCATGCTCTTGGGGCTTGCTTCAATCCATACAAAGCTTTCTTCAATCGGTAGACTTTGTCCTCCTTTCCTTGTATGCTATATCCAGGTGGTTGTTCTATGTAGACTTCCTCCTCCAAGTAGCCATTCAGGAATGCAGACTTGACGTCCATCTGATAGATTTTCCATTTGTATTGTGCTGCGACCGCTATGAGAAGCCTAATTGTGTCTATTCTTGCGACTGGAGCAAATATTTCATCATAGTCCACTCCTTGTCTTTGCTTGTAGCCTTTGGCGACTAGTCTTGCCTTGTATTTCTCTACTTTTCCTTCTTTGTTGGTCTTCGTCTTGTACACCCACTTGACACCAATCGGGCTATGTCCTTCTGGCAGACTTGTTAGCTCCCACGTGTCATTCCTTCTTATTGCAGCAATCTCCTCGTCCATGGCCTTCTTCCATTTATTGTCTTCAATTGCTTCTTCGTATGTCACTGGATCACATTCTGTCATTAGACAGAATAGTGAATAATCGAACTGCGTCTCTACAGGTTCCGTAGAATTGTAGATGTCGTTGAGACTCCGTGTTCTTGTGGGTGCTTCATCTGAGCTGCTACTTCCGCTGCTGCTGGTTGGTGACGAAGGGGCTGTTGTACCAGGACTTTGATCATCGCCTTGTTCTTCTTGGTTGATGACATCATTGTCGTCTTCGTTGAAAAATAATCCTTCCACTTTCTTTTCTTCTTCACTCCATCTCCAGTAATCCGCTTCATCAAACTCGACATCTCTTGAGATAATCAATTTCTTAGTAAGAGGATTATAAAGTCTGTAGGCCTTACTTCTTTTGTCATAGCCTATAAAGATACACTTCTCTCCTCTATCGTCAAGCTTTTTCCTCTGTTGCTCAGGAACGTGTGCATATGCAATGCATCCAAAAATTTTGAGGTGTCCAACTCTTGGCTTGTGACCGCTCCATGCTTCTTCTGGTGTCTTGTGTCTTACACTTTTTGTTGGACATTGATTCAACAGATAAACCGCGTATTCAACGGCTTCAGCCCAGAAAGTTCTCGGAAGGTGTTTACCTTTTATCATGCTTCTTGCCATATCCAGAATTGTCCGATTCTTCCTTTCTGCAACTCCGTTTTGTTGTGGAGTGCGTCTGGCTGTTAACTGATGAATGATTCCATGATCCTTGCAGAAACTTTCATAAAGCTTTGCAGTATACTCGCCTCCTCTATCGGATCTGAGTATCTTCAAATATCGACCACTCTGTTTTTCCACCATTGCTTTGAACTCCTTGAATTTTTCTAGGGCTTCCGATTTTGCTTTGAGAAAATAAACCCAACATTTTCTGCTATAATCATCAATAAAAGTTAGGTAGTACCTATTTCCACCGAGTGATTCAATGTCGTACGGACCAGATATGTCGGTGTGTACAATTTCCAATGGTCTTCTAGCTCTTCGAGATTTTCCTACTTCAAATTTCTGCCTATGCTGCTTTCCTTTGACACAGGCTTCACACAGTTGATCTGGATGATTAATACTTGGTAATCCATTCACCATATTTGTCTTCGACAACAGCTTCAAGCCAGAAAATCCGAGATGTCCGTACCTTAAGTGCCACAACCATGATTCATTCTTCAGATCCGTCTTCATGCATTTTACTTCTCCAGACTCGATGTCGAGGGTGAAAAGACGATTTCGCGTCATATCAACTCGAACAACTAATTCTCCACTTTTGTTCCTGATGGCGAGTGAGCGGTCTTTCATATGAACTTCATATCCTTTTTCTAGGAGTTGACCAAGACTGATCAGGTTGCTCTTCAAAGCTGGTACGTAGTAAACGTCTGAGATGTACTTCTTCTCTCCATTCCTTTGTGTTATAACAACCTTGCCCTTTCCTTTGATTTCTGCATGTGAGTTGTCTCCAAAAGTTATTTGTCCATGAACTGTTTCATCTAATTCTGTGAACAGCTCCTTTCTTCCACACATGTGGTTGCTTGCACCGTTGTCGAGATACCACACACTTTTCTTGCGATCTTCATTTTCTCCGTAAGCGAGAAAGACACTTGATTCCACTTTTTCGTTGCCTTCTGCTGCGACTGCTACATGGTTTCTTTCATCCACTTTGTGTGTTGATCTGCACTCGTAACTGAAATGTCCATACTTGTTACAGTTGTAGCATTGTACCTGAGATTTATTTTCTTGAAATCTGCCTCGGCCACGACCTCTAGATCCACGTCCACGGTTGGATGTTTGATAATCTTTATTTTCTTGATATCTCCCATATGATTGATTTCCACGTCCTCGTGATCCTCTTCCTCCTCTGTTTCCACCACGGTAGCCTCCACGGTATCCTCTGCGGTTTCCTCTTCCTTGGTTAAAGTTATTACTTGTTTCTCCGTCGTCGACGGACAACTTGCTATGCAAGGCTTGATCAAGATTTTCACTATCTTCATTTAGCTTCATCTTTTGCTCATGGGCTTGCAGAGAACCCACAAGTTCTTCGAGTGACATCTTTGACAAATCTTTTGATTCTTCGATGGCAACGACTACGTACTCGAATTTGCGTGTGAGTGACCGTAGAATTTTCTCCATCACTCTTACCTCGTCAAGAGTTTCTCCATTTCGTTTCATTTCATTTACCACCGATTTTACACGATTGGCATAGTCATCGATATTCTCGGAGCTCTTCATTTTTAACATTTCAAATTCAGCTCTAAGTGACTGAAGGCGTACCTTTTTAGCTTTTTCTACACCTTGAAATGATTTTTGCAAAATCTCCCATGCATTCTTCGCGTTCTTCACATCTGATATTTTCTCGAAGGTTGATTCATCCATACCTTGAAAGATACTATTCAAGGCCTTTTGATCCTTCTTTCGTGCTTCTCGTAACGCCTTCTTAGCGTCATTTGATAAAGCTGCTTCTGTAGCGGCATCTCCGGGCTCGATGTATCCTTTTTCAACGATCTCCCAACAATCTTGCGAACCGAGCAAAGCCTTCATTCGAATGCTCCAATTTCCATAATTTGTCTTCGTCAATTGTGGAACTTGTAGCTGAATTACGTCGCCCATATCGACTTGTTAGATGAACACCAAAGGTACTCCGAACTGGACACGAACCGGACACGAACCGAACTCCGAACCAAGCTCCGAACCGTAGCTCTGATGCCACTTGTTGGAAACGTGATGGGCCGAAAATTTACTTTTTATTACACACTCAATATATTACAATACGAAGATTACAAATATTTTCTCAATGACTAGATAGTCTAGCTGCTGCTAGATTTTAACTCACTCAAGGTTTGCTAACCTTCTCACTCTCACTCACGTTGCTTCTCTTATTTCTTTTTTCTTCTCATTTTTCTTCATTACAACACAAGTTCAAGCCTCTATTTATAGGCTGATAAAGTGACAACAAATGTGGCTATTAATCCACTTAATTTCCAGCCACAAAACATCTCAATAATGGAGCACTTTGTATGGCTAAAATTTCAGCACTTTGCATGGCACAAAATTGCTCCACGTCTCATGCTTCTAGATTATGCTTGGAGTGGGTTTGATTTCTAACACATCCTTCCAACGGTTGGACAACACCATCAATGTTGAGTTTCACCCATCCCAGAGGGGGCAGTTCCCATTTCACCTGTATGACTGGAGTGCTTGAGCTGGAACCATCATTAGGAATAGAATTATGTATGTTATTGGCCATCCATAAAGCTTGATTAACGACGACCTGAATTGCTCAATGGTGGAACCACCTCCTGGCAAACCTGCAGTAGGAGGTGAAGAAGATTCTAATGATCAGTTCATGAAATGGTTTTACACTGGCATGGGACTTGGATTTGTTGTGGGTTTCTGGGGGTTTTGCGGTGTTGTGTTCTTCAAGCGTTCACGGAGGCATTCATATTATCGTTACTTGGATAGTGCAAAGGATTGGGTTTATGTTTCATTTGTTTTGCTGAAAACAAGGTTATAGTGAGGAGAATCAAAGGTCTCTCAACAAGTTGCACAAGGTAATAAATAGACTTTCTTCACTCCTTAACAATGTTCTTTCAACATTGAGAAATATATCTTAATCGAAATAACAAAGTTCCATATTATTGTTTTTCAGGTCTGATTAGAACTGCAACTGAAGGTGATATTTCCTGCACCTGAGCAAATCTTAATAAAAAGGTTTATAAATTAATACGTATTTGTCTTTCTGATGATTTCCAATTTCTATATATTAAGAAGAGAATTGTGGTGGCTTTCTTTCTTTCTTGTGATACCTTTATCTTTATCTTATATTTGGTTTGTACATTTCTTTTTTGTCAAAAGTAATTTCATCAAAACAAAAAAAGATTACTTAGCTAATAAAAACGAACATAATTTGTTCTTTAACTCAATATATAAATAATTTAGTGGCTATAACTCGAGTAGACAGCTAGATATGAACTTGAGTAAATATTGGAATTATGTGCAATTATAATTGTATTATTTTGAAAACATATTGTGAAGATTGATAACAGCATATTAATAAATTTTTTATTATTTACATATTCATCACTTACTAAGCTATATGCTTACCCCCTTTCTTTCCCCTTATCTTATAGTGTCACTAAGCTAGCTCCGGGTACGGAGATCATTGGAGATCCGTCCACACTATCAACACTCTTTTGGTATTTTGAAATCAATATTTTGAATTATGGCATGTATAGAAGACATGGTTATTTTGTTATGTCTCTTAAATGATTTGGCCTAAAATGTTGGTCTATGCTATTTGATAATTTATTTTGTATAAAGTCATTGATGTTGGCTAATATTGATCAAATTATATGTTCATGATGATGCATTTCGTGGATGTGCAAGCTTGCATGACTTGACCAAAAAGTTTTAATTTAAAAAAAATATATATATATATAAGTCTTGGTTTTGTACAATTGCATGTGTTTATGTTCTGATAATGCCCCGTACCCTATTTCGGCACCGAACATAGGTAAGGGGTGTTAAATAGGTGATCCTAATGCCTTATCTTATAATCAATTGACTGAGCAAAAAAAAAAAAAGGAAAACATGCAAATACATAGTAATTTTGGCGGTAGAAGATCCAAACCTGTATAATCAATATCAATTCTAGGTTTTAATCGATATTCATAAACTTCAAAATTTTAATATAATAATCAAAACCAAAAAAACTTCAATATGAATCTCAAACATCAATATATATAATCGAAAATAAAAATATTAAATCCATAAAATCATAAAAACAAATCAATCCAAAAACAATAGAGAATCAATTTATTCTTAATGATTCAACATGATGAGGCTCAGATGCCACTTGTTAGAACCATAAAACAAGATCTAACTTAAAACTTAACAAACCAGAATCTATCATGTGAGGTCATCAAGAATAAATCAAGTGAGGTCATCAAGAATCTAACTTAAAACTTAACAAACCAGAATCTATCATGTGAGGTCATCAAGAATAAATCAAGAACAAAACTAGATGTGAAAGCGTACTTGAATCAATTTTTTGAAATCTTAGAAATCTGATACTAAAGTATGTATAAATACTTGGCTCATACTAAAGCCCAATAAATCTTAACCAATTTAGATCACCTTTTAATATAGGCTAACATTTTTATGATATTAGATAATGACATGTAGAATCCAAAATAACAAAATAAAATATTATTTTTATGATAATTATGATGTCAGGAGGTATAGATATCAGCTTCTTCTAGGTTTTTTTTTACAATACTTCAATAACATTCAGCTCACATTGTTAATTACAGACAATTGCTTGTCTTGTTTCGTATGAAATTGAAGAAAAAGTTGAGGGGAATTAAATTATTAACAGAAAAAGTAAGTCTAGTGTGGAAAATTGAAAAATTACATTGTAAAGCTCAGGTGGAATTTAGAACAAAAAGTAAAACAGGCCTTAAGTCAAAAAGTAATTGGACACATCAATTGCAATTGCAATTGCAAGGTAATTTCTGATTCATATTATTGAAGAACTCAAGACCCATTGTTCGTTTGCTTCGTATGAAACTGAAGAAGAAAATTGTGGGTAAATTAAATTAATTGAAACAAAAAGCAAGTCTAAGTCATCAATTCAAGGTATAGTTGGACTCATAAATTTCACCCTATCACACGTTGAGGGATTATTCACATTGGAGTCATAAAGTGATTAATTCAAGAAGAAAATTGAAAGCACAACATCCTTAATCGCTTAATATTGCAAACAATATCAATATATTTTACAAATAAGTACTGAGTCCGGGGGGGTGGGGGGGATATCTTGACGCAGCATTTGTTAAACATGAAACCGTTTGATAGCTAAAAAGGCCCCCTACGGCATGCCTTTTCTCCCTCACTATTTTCAACCCTAATTGTGTATGTTAGAACCCGAGAATCCTAGGATAATTCTCAGACACCGGAACCTAGGAATCCCGGACAACATGTATTAAATATGAAATCGTTTTGTAGCTAAAAATGCTCAATGCGGGAAGAATTTTCTCCTCCTCCATTTTCAACCCTAACTATGTACCTCAGACTCTAGGATAATTTTCAGACATCGTAACCCGGAAATCCCAGGCAGCATGTGTTGAACATGAAATTGTTTGATGTCAGGGGGTATAATTCCCTATAAAATAAACTCAGTAACAAACTCTAATCTTTAATTAGCTCTAACAGTCAAAAAAGTAATTCGACTCAACAATTACAAGGTATTTTCTTGTTACATTAATTATATAACTCTAGTAAATAATTCAAAGCCAATAGCTTACTAATGCTGAAATAAGAAACTTTTGCTGAAAATAAATTAATTAAAAGCAAGTCTAAGTCGCCCATTAAAGTGTGGAAAATGATAAATACATGTATCAACTTTATTAATGCAATTTATTTTTCCCATCGATCCAGTTTCAGGGGAAAAAAAACCCTCATTGAAAGGACTAATAAAGAACAAAAATAAAAGAACGAAAGCAAAACATGCCTAATTCTTAGTTAGAGATAATGGTCAAAAGTAATTCAACACCCATAATTGATTTGCTACCATTACCATTCGAGTTGGGTGTTTATAAAGAGGGCTTTCCTCGGCTATTAGCATTCAGAATTAAAACAATCAAAACACTACTTCATTTGCTCTTGCTTCATATTTCATGATTACGATGTCAAGTATGAGGTCTCGTAAACTTGTTTTATTTTTTGCAATATCTTGTCTTCTTCTTCATGAGAAATGCACCGATACTAGCGTGTGCAAAGAGAGTGAGAGAAAGCGCTACTTGAATTTAAGCACAGCCTTCAAGCAACCGATTTTTCAGGCAACGACGCCCTTTTTTGGGAAAGTGAGGAGTGCTGTGTATGGCGTGAAGTCTATTGCAACAGCTTTACAGGATACGTTGAAATGCTCGATTTTAGCTACCAACCTCTGGTTGTAGCAGGTACAATTAGCCCTTCACTGCTTAAACTACATCATTTGACTTCTTTAAATTTCAGATGTAATGATTTTAATGGAAGTCTCATCCCAGAGTTTTTTGGTTCTTTGAAAAAATTGAAATTACTGGATCTCTCTAATGCTAATTTTAGAGGTCCAATTCCTTCTCTACTTGGAAATCTTTCAGTGTTGGAGACTCTTAGATTGGGTGGCAACCGTAGGGTTTTCAATGTTGGAAAACTTGAGTGGCTTTCCCATCTTTCTCGTTTGAAAGAGGTCGATCTCAGTTTCACTAACCTGAGCAATGCCAATGATTGGTCTCAAATCATTAACCATCTTCCTTTGCTTCAAAAACTAAATCTGAGAGATTGTGATCTTCCAAGCATCTCATCTTCTTCTGTTTCCCTTACCAACTCTTCTACATCTCTCAACACTCTCGATCTCTCTTATAATAATCTCCCTTCTTCTGCCATATATCCATGGTTGTTTAATGTTAGCAGCAACCTTGTTTCACTTGACCTCTCAAGTAACCAGTTGAAAGGTCCAATTCCAGAAGCTTTCGGGAACATGATGGCTATTCAAGAACTTTATCTTAGTGATAATCTTTTGGTACTAGCTGAGAATCAAGGTAGGGGCGATTCTGGGTTGAATGAAATCGGAAAACTACCAGATTTGAGGGTTCTAGATCTTGGGTACAACCTTTTAAATGGATCCATAAGCAAAAGCATTGGACAACTTTCCAACCTGCGAGTCTTGCGGCTTCCAGGGAATTCTTTTAGTGGTGATGTGATTTCCGAAGCTCATTTCTCAAATTTCACCAATTTACAGGTCTCGGATTTATCGTACACTTCTTTGACTTTAAAATTCAACACCAGATGGATTCCTCCTTTTCAATTGAGTCAAATAAAGCTTTGCTCTTGCAAGTTAGGGCCTCGTTTCCCAGATTGGCTACGGACTCAAATGGACGTCTGTCCGGATATGGAATACCTTGATATTTCTGCTTCAGGAATTTCGGATTCTCTTCCCTACTGGTTTTGGGACAAATTTCAGGGATTATCGTACATAAACATGTCTTTCAATCAGATCAGTGGTACTTTTCCAAATAACTCTATCCACATAATCCATCTAGATCTAAGCTCTAATAATTTCTCAGGACCATTACCACGTTTTTCTTTAGACTACTATACGGGGACCATTAACCTTTCCAAAAACAAGTTTACTGGTTCAGTCTCTCCAATTTGCAATTTTACTGATGCAGTTTCTTTGACATTGTTTGATCTCTCAAATAATCTATTTTCTGGAGTGGTTCCAGACTGTTTTGGAAGTTTCCCGTTTTTAACAGCTTTGAATTTGGGTGATAATAGTTTCTCAGGCTCACTTCCAAGCTCCTTAGGATCTCTGGTTTCTCTTGAAATGCTAAGTTTACGTGGTAATAAATTCTCTGGAGTATTACCTTCATCTTTACAGAATTGTGCCGAGTTAAAATTGTTAAATAAACTTAAATGAAAGTTAAGAGTCATGTAAGTGAAAGGTCAAGAGTTGAAAGGTCAAGAGTTATATTGTTTTTTAATGGGTTTAAATTAGTAGTTTTTTGTTTAGGAAAATGAAAGGTCAAGAGTCATTGGTTTATGGTTATTATTAGATTTTAATATTTTCAATTTTTGTTGTTTTAAATGGTAAACTATAGCCTATAAATAGTTTGTAAGCTTTTGATTTTATATGAGAGAACAATTTTATATTGAGAACATTTTCCACAAAAATTTCTTGATTTGAGTGATAATGAATTATCAGGAGAAATACCTATGCGGATCAGTCAGAAGCTTTCATCGTTGGTTTTTCTTAGCCTTCAAGGGAACCAGTTTAGGGGAAGGATTCCCCATCAACTTTGTGGATTGAAATATCTACATATCTTGGACCTCTCTGTAAATAAAATCTCTGGTACCATACCACCATGCCTCAATAATTTCACTTCCATGGTAAAACAAGTGAGTTTAGATCGAAGGCTTGAGCATCACATCTTAGATACTGGACCTAGAGTTTTATCTCTGGAGGGTGTGTATAGTGAGCCTATATGGATCATTCAGGTTAGATATATTGATGAGGCATTGCTCACATGGAAGGGAACAAAGCAAAGCTATCCAGAACTTGGATTGCTACTAGCCATTGATCTCTCTTGTAACAAATTAACAGGAGAGATTCCTGAAGAATTAAGTAGTCTTCAAGAACTAGTTGTATTGAACTTGTCAAGAAACCATTTTAACGGAAAAATTCTTCAAAAGATTGGGCATATAAGACAACTAGAGGTGCTTGACCTGTCAAGAAACAAGTTTTCAGGAAACATCCCGACAAGCTTGTCTGAATTAACATTTCTAAGCAACTTGAACTTGTCTTATAATGACTTGTCTGGAAAAATTCCAGCCAGCACTCAACTACAGAGCTTTGCTCCTTCGTCATTTTCCCATAATAGAGGACTTCGTGGCCCTCCTATTTCACCAAATTGCTCAATGGTGGAACCACCTCCTGGCAAAGCTGCAGTAGGAAGTGAAGAAGATTGTGATGAGTTCATGAAATGGTTTTACACTAGCATGGGACTTGGATTTGCTGTGGGTTTCTGGGGGTTTTGCAGTGTTGTGTTCTCCAAGCGTTCATGGAGGCATTCATATTATCGTTACATGGATAATGCAAAGGATTGGGTTTATGTTACATTTGTTCTGCTGAAAGCAAGGTTAGTGAGGAGAATCAAAGGTCTTTCAACAAGGTAATAAATTCACTTTCTTCACTCCTTAACAAAGTTCTTTCAATGTTGAGAAATATGTCCTTAACTAAATAACAAAGTTCTATATTGTTATTTTTCAGGTCTGATTAGAACTGCAACTGAAGGTGGTTTTTACTGCATGTGAGAAAATCTTAATAAAAAACTTATAAATTAAGGCATGTTTTGTCTTTTTGATGATTTCTTTTTGTTTTTTGAATAAATTCTTTTTGATGATTTCTAATTTCTTTCATTTTTTTTGTAATACGTTTATGTTATATTTGATTTGTATATTTCTTTTTTTTGTCAAAAGTTATGGTCGTTACGTAAAAATCCAGTTTACTAGAAAACATATCTTCATTAACAGATTCGAAGAAACTATTGATTAATTATACTTTGAAAATGTTTACGGTTGCACTGCGGGAAAAATCTCAGTCAAGTCCAATTTTGGAAAACAAGATAAAACACATTTATTTGTAGCGAAATTTTTAGTTAAATTCGATTAGGAAAACATAAGTCGTGTTTTGAAAATCTATCGTTTTGATGTTCGTGAAGTTTCCCTTTAAAATCAATAAACAGTTAAAAACGACATTTAAAAGTCCAAAATCGAACGGTCCCCAAAAATAACAAAACACAACAATCCTAATATTTAATTAACCATAAGAACAGTAAAATATTTTATCCGAACTGTTGTCGCACCGACTCATCCTAAGTCTGAGACTTACTTGAAGTAGCAAATAAACAACGAATGATTTTTGAAACTCAGTGTGTAACATATCATATCATCAGTAGAAATTAATCAGACATATATCAAAAATAAAAACCGTATTAGAACACAATAAATGTAGATTTACAATCATACTCCCATCCGCTACACACCATCTCCAACCATCCAACACACTATATAGGGTATTGAATACCCATCCAACCCTACATATCGTTTAGTGTCGGTATGACACTTTTCAGAATATTTGCAGCTTAGCTGCCAGTTCATTAAGCGATTTATCACCTTTTACAAAGATATGTGTGATTGTGCCACTAGATACGACAAAGATATATTTGCTCACACTTCCCTGATATACACAAGTCCCACCCCAATGCACAAACAAAATTTATCAGATATCAGATATCAAAATTTATTTGACAATAATATTGTGCTTTGATAAGTGCTAAAAGTAACATGCTTTAACCTCATTCTTAATGCATTTTGGGTGATTATTCGATTTTAATGATAAATTTGGAACCAAAAGGAGTGAAAAACGAGTGAAAATAAAAAAATCGGAACAAGTTACCAAAGCCACACAGGCTGACCCCTTCCACATGGCCTAGCTACACAACCATATGAGATAAAAGGGAAAGTCATAGAATATTCAGGAAAACAATTCAGAAAACAGCATTTGAGCCGATTCTAAAGCAGATTTCCGTCAAGATTGAAGATTCCCAATTGATTTCTTAGGAGATTATCATGATCAGCTTCTTTATTTCTTTCAGTTATATTGTATCTTGGATGTTTTTATTTTAAATTATGAACTAATTTTCTAAATGCCTAGGGGAGATGAACCCTATGATGGATTCTGTCTTTTAATTTTTATTTTATGCAACAAATACTTAGATCTTGTTCTCAATTATGTGTGCTTAATTCTTGGTTTGATACTTTTAGATTATTGATCCATATGTGATGTGCTTAAATCAGAGGAGGTTAATAGACCTTGTTTAATAGTATATTTTGCATAATTGAGTGGAGTTGCATGCAATACTAGAAATAGGATGACATAAATCTATCAAATTAGAGTCAAATATAAAATTAATAAGAATCCATAGCATGAGTTAATGTGATAATAGGGGTTTTAATTAGAAAGAAATTTCAATTAATCAACCTAGAGTCAGTTGCCCTTACTCTCGAAAAAGATATTAGCATAACTCATGGATTTCTATGGATCAAGTTATTAAGTAAAGAAATTGCGTAATTTAGATTGATAGTGACAGATAAAATCTCAGTGATTTCTTTCTTAGGTATTATTTCACTTCTTGATTGTTAATCGTTTATTTTCTTATTTTGTTCTTTGTCGTGTTTGTTAGTTAATTAATTTAGTTAATTTTATTTTTTAACCAATCACTCGATTTATTCGATTAAATAATAAAAAGATAGTAAATTTTAGGTTTTTTTTTCATTTTTGGGGAAATATTTATTTATTTTTATTTTTTATGACACCAAATTCTTTAACCCGACAAAGACTTTTTTTAAAAAAATTTCCTTTGATTAATAATTTATAAATTCGATAGTTTTTAGTCATTTAACACGAAATTTTCTTGCATTGCAACAAAATGCCACAACACACGACATCAACTGTTTCATGTCATGACGTATGGCCTAAAAATGCTCTTAGTTTTCCTTTAGCATACATGACGTCGCAACGTTAGCTAATCCACTTTGTGAGGTCAGCCATATCATGACTTAGCCACAATCTCATCACGATGTCGGGCATTGATCAACACCATTCATGATGTCGTGATTTTAGCTGATCCAAATCACGACTTGGCCTTTGCCGTGTCGTGATGTTGAAGGCTATTTTCTACTATCTTCCTTGAAGTTGAGTGTTTCTCTTACAACCAAACACAAAAAACATAAAAATTAATATTAAACCTTAAAAACACTTTAAATGCATGAAAATAACTTAATTTCATTACTAAATTGTAAAATCCTAAAAATTAAAAAACACTACTAAATGTAAGATTTTTAGTGTGGAAAATTAAAAAATTACATTGTAAAGCTGAAGTGGAATTTAGAACAAAAGCAAAACAGGCCTTAATTAGTGGTTATTGTCAAAAAGTAATTGGACACAAGAATTGCAATTGCAAGGTAATTTCTGATTCATATTATTGAAGAATTCAAGACCCATCATATGAAACTGAAGAAGAAAATTGTGGGTAAATTAAATTAAATGAAACAAAAAGCAAGTCTAAGTCAGGTTTAGTAGGCCTATCAAATTTCACCCTATCACACGTTATTGAGATATTATTCACATTGGATCATAAAGTCATCAACTAAAGAAGAAAATTGAAAGCATAAACATCCATAATCGCTAATTGGTGCTAACAATATATAACAAGGTATTTATAACATTAATCCCATTACATTTATAGATAAGAGTTTTAATTTTACAAGAAAATTGATCACACTTATAAACAATAACTCTCATTTTAAAGACATTTATTCAATTTGTCACTCTAAATTTATCTTTCCTATTTTTGTCAACATTTTCCTTTATTAATTTGATCACCCAAAAAAGAAATCTATCAAATTTGTCACTCTACCATTAAAATGGTAATAGAAGACTAACTGTTTATTTACATGTATTTTTTTGGGGTGTCGAAAATAGGAGTAATTTTTATTTAGAGTAACTAACAAGGTAGTTTACCATAGTTTTAAAGTCACCAAAATAAGAATAATTACTATTTAAAGTGATCAAAATAAGAAATTTGCATTAAACATTCTGTTACAATTTAATGGTGGATTGTAACTAATTTAATCATTTTTTTTGCTCTCAAAATTATAAAAAAAAAAATTGGGATGACTTAAATTGGAACGACTAACCCCTATTTAGAGTGACTAGTGAGGTAGTTTACCCAAATTAAATATTGAATTGTAAAGAGCTTAATTTACAATATTTTTTTTATAATTTTTATAAATGCTTTAAAAACGATTAGAAGTTTTTTATTAGTACCATATTTGAATTATTAAAATATTTTATATATTTTAATTATGTTAATAATTCTATTAATTACATGAAATAAAACTATATTTCGAATATATTAAAAGTACATCAATTATGATTTAAATTTTTTATTATGATATTTGAATTTTCAAATAACAAATGACGTGATTATAATTAATTTTTTTATCATATAAATTTTATATATCATTAAAATATTTTATTATTATGTTAATAATTATTAAAATGTAAGTAAATAAAATCATTAAATATATTAAAAATTAAAGATAAAAGTAAATATAATTTGATAAATTTTAAAAAATAAAAATCCAATTTCAAAGTTTTCTCTACAAAATGTCGTCAACTTATTTCATTCCTCATTTGTTTGATTTCAATTTCTTAAGAGATTCATTTCGACTTTTTGGTTTCCTTTCCAATTTATTAATATTTTTAACACCTATAATTTAATTGTCCACATGGTTTTCTACCTTCACTTTTTTCAATAAATATAATAAAATATCAGTAATATAATATTTAAATTATAATTACAGTTAGATTTCAAAAATGTAGAAAAATTAAACTGCATAAACAATCCTTTGTGTTATTATTTTCTCTATTTTGTCACAATATCACCTTTAGTGGCTACTATAATCATTACTGTCATGACTCGAAAGTCAGTGGTGTCAAAAAATACGATTTTGGGATTTCGTTTTTGTGAACCAAGCTCGTAAATATTAATAAAATATTCTCAGAGTTATTATATTAATGAATTGAAATTCGAATAGGTAATTTTATCGAATTAGTGATTAATTAAAGTTTAGGGGTTAAATCGTAAAGTTTAATCGTTATAGATTTTTAATTAGAAAATGAGTTGAGGACCTAAATTGCAATTAACTAAAGGTCTAAAATTTGCAATTAGACCATGTTGGAATTGATAATGGTGGACGGTAAGGATTCTGTATGTATATAAATAACTAAAATTGAAACTGAATTAATAAGTTGAAGTTAATTAACTTAATATAATAAACATAAAAATAGGGATAGTGGATGAAAACAACATTTTCATCATCTCTTTTCATCTTCTACCCACAGCTAAACAAAGAAAACCTAAGGAGAACTTCAAAGTATTCGACCATATTTAGTCATTTTCTTGTAATTTTTATGGTTTTAGGTTATGAGAGCTTGATTTGCTAGCCCATGTACTAATTTGTGAGATTATTAAAGCTTTACGAAGTATCGTTATTGAATTCTTGAAGTTTTAGATGTTAAATTGATAGATATTAAGTTTAGAGGTGAAAAATGACTAAATTGTAAAGTTAATTGATAGTTTCATAATTAAGAATGAAACTAAATAAATTGAAGAATTGAATGTAGAAATGAGAAATAGGAGGTTCCTAATAGTTAATAGTGAAAATCATTTTCAATTTGAAGCTTTAGATTGAAAGTAAAGTTAGTTCCAGTTTTAGGGACTAAATTGAATAAATTAAAAGGTTTGAATAAAATGAAAATTGATTACAAATTGGTTGTTTATTGATAGTGCTATGTGTTTATGTTAATCCGTAGTTAACACTGATCCAGATTCCTAGCAAAGGAAGGGAAAATCCAAAGTATATTGTGACATATGATAATTTATTTGTCAATGATAGAACTTAAATTATAATGAATGTGATTTGGTCTACATGTAACGAAATGAGAAAAGGATAAGTTAATAACTATAAGGAACGTGTCAAAAGATAATTGATATGCCATAAGGGTTAGAGTGCTATATAAATCATTGTTGTTGGGCAATTCGGGGTGGTAAACCATCATTATCGGGCAATCTAGAGTGGTAGGTCATCCTTGTCAGGCAACCTGTGATGATAGATTTGAATTGAGAAAACCATCATTGTCGGATAACTCGGGTTGGTAGGCATTGTGCAGAAAGTTATCATTGTCGGGAAATTCGGGATGCCAAGTTAAGTTGAAGTGATAACAAGCTAAACGTTACCTGGAAAAAGAATAAGCTTATAAGCTCGGGATTTTATTGAGAAGGTAACATGAATTTAGGCTTTATGTGTAAGGAATGAATATGCCAAATGATGAGATTACAACTTAAATGCTACATTGTATCATCTCTATTATGTTGCTTTATGTTATAGATATACTACTAAGTTATGTTACTCAGTGTATGATTTATTTTCCATACGCAAGTTAGGTTTCAAGTAAAGGTCTTGTGTATTGACTTCCACATCCAAGCATTACTCTCGGACTCAGCATTACTCTTGGCATGTATCTAGGTGGTTGGATCATGTTGAATTTGATGTTAAAGATGGTATATAATTAAGTTTGACATGTTGTTATGTGTATATATATGGTATGTAACTTAGGATTCCTCTAGTTGAATGCTATAAAGTATGAGAAGGTGTTTGAGAATGCAATGCATATATGTGCCTAACAAATTGTTGATATATTATATGTCACTAAGTGCAACTATGTGTGATTTGAAACTGCTATGAATGATTAAATGGTAATTAATTAATGAATATGACATATTATAGCTCAAACTCAGTGATCGAGTCAGATGTAAGGTGTTACAATCACTTCCATTCAAACACTATATTTTTCTTAGCAATTAGCAACTACTCGTTTCAAGAAAAAGGAAAACCACAAAACTCTAAATCAATGCTGAAGTCGTCCATTAAAGGTTTAATACATCCATATAGTATGAATGCTCATGTGCCATTCAAGCTGGGTATTTATAAAGAGGGCTTTCCTCAGCTATTAGCTTTCAAAATTAAAACAACAAAACACTATTTCATTTCTTCCTGCTTCATATTTGATGATTACGATGTCAAGTAAGAGTTCTCATAAACTTGTTTTATTTTTTGCAATATCTTGTTTTCTTCTTCAGGAGAAATGCACTGACGCAAGCGTATTGTGCAAAGAGAGTGAGAAAAAAGCGCCACTTGAATTTAAGCACAGCCTTCAAGCCATGGATTCGTCAGGCGACGATGCCCTTTTTTTATGGGAAACTGAGGATTGCTGTTTTTGGTATGCCGTTGAATGCAACAGCCTTACGGAATACGTCGAAATTCTCGATTTTAGCTTGCAATCTTGGGTTGTAGCAGGCACGATTAGCCCTTCACTGCCTAAACTACATCATTTGACTTCTTTAAATTTCAACAGTAAGGATTTTAATGGAAGTCTCATCCCAGAGTTTTTTGGTTCCTTGAAAAAATTGAAATTACTGGATCTCTCTAATGCTAATTTTAGAGGTCCAATTCCTTCTCTACTTGGAAATTTTTCAATGTTGGAGACTCTTAGATTGGGTGGCAACGGTAGGGTATTCAATGTTGGAAAACTTGAGTGGCTTTCCCCTCTTTCTCGTTTGAAAGAGCTTGATCTCAGTTTCACTAACCTGAGCAATGCCAATGATTGGTCTCAAGTCATTAGCCACCTTCCTTTGCTCCAAAAACTAAGTCTAAGACATTGTGATCTTCCAAGCATATCTTCTTCATCACTTTCCCTTGCCAACTCTTCTACATCTCTCACCTATCTCGATCTCTCTGATAATAATCTCCCTTCTTCTGCCATATATCCATGGTTGTTTAATGTTAGCAGCAACCTTGTTTCACTTGACCTCTCAAGTAACCAGTTGAAAGGTCCAATTCCAGAAGCTTTCGGGAACATGAAGGCTATTCAAGAAATTTATCTGAGTGATAATCTTTTGGTACTAGCTGAAAATCAAGTTAGGGGCGATTCTGGGTTGAATGAAATCGGAAAACTACCAGATTTTAGCGTTCTAGATCTTGGGTACAACTTTTTAAATGGATCCATAAGCAAAAGCTTTGGACAACTTTCCAACCTGCATGTGTTGCGGCTTGCAGGGAATTCTTTTGATGGTGATGTGATTTCCGAAGCTCATTTCTCAAATTTCTACAATTTAGGGAAGTTGGATTTATCGTACACTTCTTTAACTTTAAAATTCAACACCGGATGGATTCCTCCTTTTCAATTAAGTCAAATAAAGCTTTGCTCTTGCAAGTTAGGGCCTGGTTTCCCAGATTGGCTTCGGACTCAAAAAGACTTCCTACTGGTTTTGGAATACCCTGATATTTTTGCTTCAGGAATTTCGGATTGTCTTCCCTACTGGTTTTGGGGTCATGGTTTATGGTACCTAAACATGTCTTTCAATCAGATCAGTGGTACTTTTCCAACTCACTCTATCGACATAACTCATCTAGATCTAAGATCTAATAATTTCTCAGGACCATTGCCACATTTTTCTTTATACTTTGGTTTTATCGGGACCATTAACCTTTCCAAAAACAAGTTTACTGGTTCAGTCTCTCCAATTTGCAATTTTACTGGTGCAGTTTATTTGACATTGTTTGATCTCTCAAATAATCTATTTTCTGGAGTGGTTCCAGACTGTTTTGTAAGTTTCCTGTTTTTAACAGCTTTGAATTTGGGTGATAATAGTTTCTCAGGCTCACTTCCAAGCTCCTTAGGATCTCTGGTTTTTCTTGAAATGCTAAGTTTACGTGGTAATAAATTCTCAGGAGAATTACCTTTATATTTACAGAATTGTACAGAGTTAAAATTCCTGGACTTGAGTGATAATGAATTATCAGGAGAAATACCTATGTGGCTCGGGCAGCGGCTTTCATCTTTGGTTTTTCTTAGCCTTCAAAGGAATCAGTTCAGGGGAAGGATTCCTCACCAACTTTGTGAATTGAAATATCTACAAATCTTAGACCTCTCTGTAAATAAAATATCTGATTCCATACCACCGTGCCTCAAAAATTTCAATTCCATGGCAAAAAAAGTGAGTTTAGATAGAAGGATTGAGCTTCACCTGTTAGATGCACTGTATGTGACATCGTTGATTGATGTTAGGTATGTTGATGAGGCATTGATTACATGGAAGGGAACAAAGCAAAACTATCCACAACTTGGACTGCTACTAGCCATTGATCTCTCGTGTAACAAATTAACAGGAGAGATTCCTGAAGAATTAAGTAGTCTTCAAGAACTGGTTGCATTGAACCTGTCAAGAAATTTTTTTACAGGAAAAATTCTTCAAAAGATTGGGCATCTAAGACAACTAGAGGTGCTTGACCTGTCAAGAAACAAGTTTTCAGGAAACATCCCAACGAGCTTGTCTGAATTAACATTTCTAAGTATCTTGGACTTGTCTTACAATGACTTGTCTGGAAAAATTCCAACCAGCACTCAACTACAGAGCTTTGATCCTTCATCATTTTCTCATAACAGAGGACTTTGTGGTCCTCCGATTTCACCGAATTGCTCAATGGTGGAACCACCTCCCGGCAAACCTGCAGTAGGAGGTGAAGAAGATTCTGACGAGTACATGAAATGGTTTTACACTGGCATGGGACTTGGATTTGAGGTCGGGTTCTGGGGGTTTTGCAGTGTTGTGTTCTTCAAGCGTTCATGGAGGCATTCATATTATCGCTACTTGGATAATGCAAAGGATTGGGTTTATGTTTCATTTGTTTTGCTGAAAGCAAGGTTAGTGGGGAGAATCAAAGGTCTTTCAACAAGGTAATAAATTGACTTTCTTCACTCCTTAACAAAGTTCTTTCAATGTTGAGAAATATATCCATAACTAAAGAACAAAGTTCTATATTTTTTTTCAGGTCTGATTAGAACTGCAACTGAAGGTGGTTTTCCTGCATGTGAGAAAATCTTAATAAAAAACTTATAAATTAATACATGTTTGTCCTTTTGATGATTTCTAATTTCTATATACCAGGAAGAGATTTGTGATGACTTTCTTTGACTTTTTTTGTAATACGTTTATCTTACATTTGCTTTGTATATTTCTTTTCCTTCGAAAGTAATTTTATCAACAAATTGCTAATAAAAAGGGAAAATAATTGATTGGAGAAATTTTATCAAAATTATAACAATAGTTTCCATAAAATGTTGAAAATCTTCTTTATATCTATGCATATCTAAACTATACCTTTTCTTATCTTGATACCTAAACTACTTATTTTTTGCTACATAAGGTACCTAAACTACTTATTTTTCCCAATCCGTTAAGTAAACCGTCTATTTACAAAAAAAATTAACCCATAAATTGCTACCTAAATTATGTATTTTTTTCCATTTTGGTACTTTTTTTTGTTACAAGTGAAACCTTATGTAGCAAAATAGACAAAAAAAACATTATTTTCTTTTATATATATATTTTTTCTTTCTTTAGTGTCAAACTGATGGTCAAACCAGTTAAGTCACTAATTCTCAATTTGATCAGTTTTTCCAATTTTATAAAATATTTTTAAAATTTCAAAAAAAATTAAAAATAGAGATAACGGGGTCAATTGTCTTTTTAGCTTGATTCAATCAATCCATATCAATTTGCAAGTCAATTGGTTTAACCCCCTATCTCGATCTAGTTGTAAAAACGCTAGTACTAATCGACGAAATAATTCGTTAGCATCTCAACCGAGAAAGAGATGATGTAAAAGAAAACTATAAAATAAAAGAATTAAAAAATGTGTTTGAAACTTTATATGATTTGGCAAATTATTATTGGCTGATTTTTTTAACTGATAAATAATATAGTATAGTTTAAATGCCAATTTATGAGTTAACTCTTATTTCTAATATATAATATAGTATTAAAAATATTTATATATATTTTTAAAAATTTAACAATACACATATTGCATTATATTATTTAATTTTTATATCATTATTCTGTTTTTCATAATTATTTTTTTAACTTATGATATTTCAACCATTTAATTATTTTAAAATTTAAATATTTAAATAAAATAACTATAAATACTAACATTAATTTAAAATGATTGTATTCTAAAACATTGAAAATTTTAAAATTTCCTATCCAAACAAAGTTCTGTTGATAAAAATCAACATATATAAAATTACTGGACTGATGTTTAAAAAATGACATAATTTCAATTTTTTAATAATTTTTACTGTAACGACTTAATTTCCGTCGATGTCAGAAAATTTGGTACATGTATGCCAGTACGATGTACATATGGCACACCATGTATCAATGTTCAGTTAGTTTGTCAACTATACCGAATCTAAACAATGGATGAATTTTTTAATAGAAAAGACTAATTGGCTTTTTTAACTAGTATATAGGACTAATTTACGTATTTTTGTTAATACAGGAGATAAAATGCAATTTATTGAACTTTTACCACCCAAAACTGATTTTACGAGAGAGAAAACACGTGCCAAACCGTTATAGCTGAGGGAACACCAAGGCGAAAGAACTGAGGAACACCAAGAAAAGCATCCTTGGACAATGGTGAACGAGTTTTCTCACATGTAGATGAATACCTTACATAAATCCCAAGTAAGATCACATTCAACCATGTTGATAAACTAAAAGCTATTGCAGCTCCAAGATCACCTAAAGCCAATTTAAACACAAGAATCCAACAAAGAGGCACATGGAAGCACAGTATAAAAATTGAAGTTAAGAGCATTGGTAGAATCAAACTTTGCATTTGTAGAAATCGAGTCAAAGGTTTAAGGATGGTGCTTGCAAATAGTCCCGGGATTAACCATAGGGAATATTGGCGAGCTTTGTAGGAGATAAGTGTATCTTGGCCAACAAGAGGTAACAATTTGTCCATGAATATCCATAGCATGCAAATGGGAGGGCAAACTAAGATGATGTTGGTGCTGTAACTGAAACTAACAGATTCAGTGCAGACTTGTTAAGCAAGTCTCGTGACTTGCTGAGTAAACAAGAGAATTCGAACAAGAGGAAGAAGGAAAAGCTAAGAAAAATGAAGAGAAAAGTTGATGAACAAACTGAACTTCATTCATAGGTTGAACAATGGCATAATGCCAATACATAAACCAAGTAATTTGCTTGTCAAAATCTGCATAATGATACCTAATCATCACCTACTACCACTAATACATTGAAACTTGAAAAACTAAGCTTGCACACTTAAACAAAGCTGACTTAACAGCTTAATTGTCATCAAAATTACATCAATCATAAACCTAACATAGTTCTAAATGAACTAAAGTACATTACATTAACTTAAGATTACAAGATGAACAAAATAGGAATAGTTCAGCTCGTTCCAGCAGCTCCTGCATGACTTGGTCTTCATGGCCTGCATGGTGTCAAGTTTGCTGTATGCTGAACCAACTTCATCACTCCTCCTTGGTTTGCATGGAGCAAACACCTAGCTTCTTCCTTAGACATTCGAACCTTGTGACACTAAGGGCTTTGGTTAAAATGTCTGCAAGTTGATCCTCTGAATTACAGTGGATCAGCTTTACTTCCTGAGCTTGCTCCATTTCTCGAACAACATGCAACTTGATGCTGAAATGTTTTGTTCTTCCATGGAACACTAGATTTTTAGCAATTGCTACTGCAGATTGGTTGTCACAAAAGATCTCAGTAGCTTCCTTTTGATGCACATTCAAGTCAGCCAATATTTTCCTTAGCCATATGGCTTGGTTGACAGCACTTGCTGTTGCCACATACTCTGCTTCAGCAGTAGATTGAGCTACAAGACTTTGCTTCTTTGAGCTCCAGCAAAACATGGCTGAACCAAGGTTAAAAGCATACCCTGAGGTGCTTTTCATGTCATCTATCGAGCCAGCCCAGTCACTATCAGTGTAGCCAACCAGCTTCAGATTTCCTTCTTTGCTGAACTTCAAACCATAGTTTAAAGTGCCTTTGACATATCTCAGCACTCTCTTTGCAGCTTGGAAATGCTTCTCATTGCAGCAATGCAAGAACCTTGAGAGCAATCCTACAGCATACATGATGTCTGGTCTAGTGGCAGTCAAGTATAGCAAGCAACCAACTAGACTCCTGTAGGTTGTTTCACAAACTTTCTTAAAATCACCTTGGCTCGATAGTTTTTCTCCAACAGCAACAGGTGTTTTAGTTGCCTTACTGTTTTGCATGGAGAACTTGGTCAGAATCTTTGTGGCAAAGCTTCTCTGGCTTAGAAATATTTCATTCTGTACTTGAGACACCTCCATTCCAAGAAAATAAGACATCTCCCAAGATCAGACATTTCAAACACTTTCTGCATTTTGGTCTTGAAATCAGCCAGCACTACTCGATCTCCTCCTATCACCAGAAGATCATCAACATACAGGGACACAATGAGTTGTATTTGTGTCCCTTGTTTCTTGACATACAGTGTTGGCTCACTCTTGCTTCGATCGAATCGCAGATCAGTCAAGTAGCCATCGATTCTGCTATACCAGGCCCTTGGAGCCTGTTTTAACCCATATAGGGCCTTCTTCAGTTTGTAGACCATATGCTCTCTGCCAGCTATTTCAAACCCTTGTGGTTGTTCAACATAGATGTCTTCATCTAAGAAACCATTCAGAAAGGCTGATTTCACATCAAGTTGATGGATCTTCCATTCGAGCTGTGCTGCTAAGGCAATCAGCAGTCTGATGGTATCGAGCCTGGCCACTGGTGCAAAGGTCTCCAGGTAGTCCAAGCCATACCTCTGACTGAACCCCTTGACAACTAGTCTTGCTTTCAACTTTTTCAAGGTACCATCAGCATTCTGCTTGGCTTTGTACACCCATTTCACCCCAATCACCTTCCTTTTGACTGACCTTTCAACCAATTCCCAGGTCTGGTTCTTCTCAATCATGCTGATCTCATCAGCCATTGCCTGCTTCCACCCTTGCTGAGCCTCAGCCTCTTCAAAGTTGCTTGGTTCAGCTATGGCTACATGAGCCGTTTCATAAATCTCAGCCAATGACCTTGTTCCTCTGACTGGTTCATCATCAATATCCATTTCAGGGACATTTTGGTCTGGCTCAGCTTGGTCTGCTGCAAGTTCTTCAAAAACTTCTTCAGGTTCATGTTTTTCCCAGTTCCAACATGACCTCTCATCAAATACCACATCCCTGCTTACTGACACTTTGTTTGTTGAAGGATCTAAAATTCTATAGCCCTTCTTAACAGTGCTATAGCCCACCAAAACACCAGGTCGAGCCCTTTCAGACAATTTGTCCCTTTTAACAGCAGGTACATGTGCATAACAGATGCATCCAAAAACCTTCAGATGAGCCAGTGATGGCTTGAAGCTAAACCAGGCCTCGAATGGGGTCTTTTGATCCAAAGCCTTGGTTGGAAGTCTATTTTGAATGTATGTTGCAGTGTTAACTGCTTCTGCCCATAGTGCTTTAGGCAGATTCTTCTGAATCATCAAGCACCTGGCCATATCCATCAAACTCCTATTCTTCCTTTCACTTACACCATTTTGCTGAGGTGTATATGTGTTGGTAAGTTGATGTTTGATGCCTGCCTTATCACAGAAGGCTTGGAACTGAGCTGAGGTGTACTCAGTCCCATTATCAGACCTTATGGTCTTCACCTTGCAGCCTGTTTCAGTCTCAGCAGCAGCTTTGAACTTCCAAAACACAGTGGCCACCTCTGATTTCTGTTTTAAGAAGTAAATCTAGCAATATCTCGAGAAATCATCAATGAACAGTATGAAATACCTGTTTCCACTTAATGACTCAGTCTTCATAGGGCCACACACATCAGTATGCACCAGTTGGAGTTTTTCAGAGGCTCTCCAGGCTTGATTCGAGGGAAATGGGAGTCTGGCCTGCTTTCCTAGCTGACATACTTCACATACACCATCATGGTCCACTGAGTTGATGAAGTTTTCAGCCAGGTCTTCTCTGATCATTCGGGCCATCGATATGAAGTTGGCATGTCCCAGTCTTTGATGCCACAGCTTGGATTCATCTGAAGTGGCTGTGTAGGCAGTGTCTGACTTCTTTGTCCAGTCAACCATAAAGCTCTTATCAGCCATGGGGACTGCCATCAGTTTGGATCCACTTGGATCACTGATTTGGCACTGGTGGTCTTTAAACACAACTGAATAACCTTTTTCCAGCAACTGAGCTATGCTGAGCAGGTTTCTATCAATTTCAGGCACCAACAGCACATTTGAAATCACTTTGGTACCTGTAAGGGTGCATATCAGCACATCACCCTTGCCTTCAGCTTGAATAAAATGACCATTTCCTATCTTGACTTTAGTTCTGCAGCTTCTGTCTAAAGACTTGAAGATTGCAGCATCAGGTGTCATGTGGTTGGTGCATCCACTGTCTAGGAGCCAACCAGATGAGGACCTTTCCTGAGCAGCTGAGCATGACACAGTAAAGACTTGCTCCTCTTGGTCACTGTCCTCCTTAGCTACTCGAGCCTCAGCTTTCATCTGTTGAGTCTGATTGCGCCTTGATTTGGCCTTGCTCTTACAGACTCTCTCAACATGACCCTTTTTCTTACAATGCTGACACACAGCATCTGGATTAAACCAGCATTTTTCTTCTGAATGACCAGCCTTTCTGCAGTGCTTGCAAGTCTGACCTTCTCTCCTTGCAGCATCATCCTTTGGCTTGTCTCTCCAGGCCTTCTTGCCTTTGTAGGCAGTATTTGTTCTTGCCTGAAAGGCACCTTCTTGGTGCTCCTCCAGTCTGCTTGTTCTCCTCTGCTCTTGAGCATATAGAGCATTGATCAACTCTGTCAGGGAGATGGTGGACAGATCCCTTGAGTCCTCGAAAGATGAGATTTTTGCCTCATACCTCTCAGGCAGAGTTGCTATAACCTTCTCCACTATCCTAGCTTCATTGAACTGCTCTCCAAGGAGCCTGATGCTGTTAACCACAGCCATAATCCTGTCAGAATATTGCTTGACAGTTTCTTCTTCCTTCATCTTCAAATTCTCGAAATCTCTCCTCAAGTTTAACAACTGTTGCTGCCTTGTCCTCTCTGTCCCTTGAAACTCTTCCTGCAACTTGTCCCAGGCCTGTTTTGGTGATTCACAGGCCATAATCCTTGTGAAAATCACATCAGACACTGAGTTTTGGATGCAAGACATAGCCTTGTGCCTCTTGGTCCTTTCATCAGCATGCTGACTGATCTGAGCCACTGTTGGATTAGCTCTAAGTGGCTCTGGTTCAACATCAGTGTTGACCACCTCCCACAGATCGAAAGCCTGCAGGTAGGTCTTCATTTTGACCACCCATATGTGATAGCCTTCTCCATTGAAGACTTGAGGTGCAGCTGGTGAAAAGCTTGATGAAGCCATGGATTTGTGTAACAGGTCCCTTAAGAAATAGGCTCTAGATACCAATTGTTGGTGCTATAACTGAAACTAACAGATTCAGTGCAGACTTGTTAAGCAAGTCTCGTGACTTGCTGAGCAAACAAGAGAATTCGAGCAAGAGGAAGAAGGAAAAGCTAAGAAAAATAAAGAGAAAAGTTGATGAACAAACTGAACTTCATTCATAGGTTGAACAATGGCATAATGCCAATACATAAACCAAGCAATTTGCTTGTCAAAATCTGCATAATGATACCTAATCATCACCTACTACCACTAATACATTGAAACTTGAAAAACTAAGCTTGCACACTTAAACAAAGCTGACTTAACAGCTTAATTGTCATCAAAATTACATCAATCATAAACCTAACATAGTTCTAAATGAACTAAAGTACATTACATTAACTTAAGATTACAAGATGAACAAAATAGGAATAGTTCAGCTCGTTCCAGCAGCTCCTGCATGACTTGGTCTTCATGGCCTGCATGGTGTCAAGTTTGCTGTATGCTGAGCCAACTTCATCAGATGAGCGAAATAATGGCACTGTAAGTATAGATTCCCAGCTTTTTATATTGTTGTGAACCATAAGCTTGCCCACATAGAGTTTCCAATCCACCAGCCATTCCTGACTAGTTTGAATGAAAAACATTCAATTAGTTTAAGATGCTCCATCAATAGAGTAGCTTAGCAGAAGAAAGAGTAGCTTACCAGAAGGCTAAAACCAGTGATATTGGTGAGGGATGTAGCAATGGCGACGCTAGAGAGAGAAAGCTGACCAAGATGTCCTACCATTATTACTGACACAACTTGCACAAGGTATTGTAGAACCGTCACCGCCACCATTGGTGCTGCTATTCGACTTCCCTTCTTCAGCTCTTCTATATATCCACCCCAACTTGTTGCCCATTTCTTCTCATCTTCTCTCTCCTCCAATTTCGCCATGCTTTTTTTGTTGTTTTGAATCAAATATTGAGGGAGCCAAGCAAATGAACCCATCTCCTTATAAATTTATAAACTGTGTTTATTTGGATTTCAAGCTAGAATCAAATAAATAAAGGCATAATCTCAGATGATAAAATAAATAAAAATAGGACCAAAAAGTGAGACTATATCTGGGTTGAAATCAAAGCTGGATGATGTTGCAGTCATTGCATTTATTATTTTCCCAATATTATCTTATAATCACAAAGAACAAAAGATCCCTAAATTGTATTCTCTAAGGAAATAATAATACTATACTTCTAAGGTAGCATTCCTGTCATTGTTATAATAATAACTAGACAAAAATATTTTCAAGAGATCTGATTTTTGGTTAACCTTTATGAATTTTGATATTTTATAATTTTATATATGAAATTATTAGCATAATTATAGATATAGTATCGATTTATGTTTACATAGATATAGTATCGATTTATGTTTACATATAGTGTATAAAAATAAATTGATGTGTTTATTTCTTTAAGAAATATGCTACTGAATCAAAATTATTATTTTGTGTGTGCATTTGAATCACAATAAACATTTCATTTGCACCAAATCAAAGTTTATGAATTAAATTGCCATTGAATCAAAATTTTTGCTTAGTCTAAAAATTATCCCTTTTTATATCTTTAAGAATATCATATCGTAATTAAGTTTAAACTTGAAAAATATTGAAAAAAAAATACCCTTTAATTTTTTTTAACTTAACAAAGTTATCCTATTTAATTTCAATTTTATTATTTTATGTAAATTATAGGTATAAATATTTAAAAATAGAGTTCACATTATATTAATTTACTCCAAAAAAATAAAAATTTAAATATGATTTAAGTATATAATTTTTATAAATTTATTTAAATTTAAATGAACTAATTATATAAAAATTTCTATTAATTTAATTAAAATATAGTAGATTAACCTACAATTAACTTCTAAGCTTTCAGACTGATTTTTCTAATAAAATTTGTTATAATAAACTTTTGAACATCTAATAATTTATGGGAAAATTATAGCAAACCTTTTGTGTTTCCAATTTTTTTTTCTCTTTTTGATTCTTATTTGTTGTTTATATGGACGGATTCCCAACCCATTATATTTTTCTTTAATAATTAGCAACTAGCAGCTATCTCAAACAAAAAGGAAACTACAAAACTCTAAATATTCAATGTTGAAATAGTGACTAAAATGTCTTGACTCTATAACTTTCAACCTTAAACATGCCTAATCTTTATTTGGCACTAGTAGTCAAAAAAGTAATTCAACTGTATTTTCTGATAACATTAATTATATAATAATATTAAATCATTCAAAGGCAAGGTTTACTAATGATGAAAGAAGAAACTTGTGCTGAAAATAAACTAATTAAAAGCAAGTCTAAGTCCATATAGTATTAATTAAAAGCATTAGATTGCTTGGGGAACAGTTTAGTGAAGCAAGAATTGTAGATAAGGTTCTCTCAACTTTTCCTGAGAGATATGAAGCCAATATCTCTTCCCTTGAAGATTCGAGAGATCTGGTTAGCATCTCTTTGAATGAGCTGACCAATGCTCTTTATGCTCAAGAGCAAAGAAGGGCCAGCAGGCAGGAGGAGCATTAAGAATGTGCCTTCCAAGTTAAGAGCATACCTGCCTCGAGCTCCTCTGGCTACAAAAGGAGAAAGGCTTGGTCTGACAAGCCAAGAAGAGATGGAGCAAGAAGGAGATATCCACCTTGCCCACACTACAAAAGGCTCAGTCATCCAGGAGAAAATTATTAGTTTAGGCTTGATGTGCTGTGCAAAGTCTACAAAAAGATGGGCCATGCTGAGAAAATCTGCAGAAACAAAGGCAAACTGAGACAAAACCAACCTCAACAGCCAAGAGCTGAAGCTCAAGTGGCAGAAGAAGGCAGTGACTAGGAAGAGCAAGTCTTTGCAGTCTCTTGCTTAGATGCTAAAGGAAAAGCCACAAAATGATGGCTGATAAACAATGGTTGCATGAACCACATAACTCCTAATACTGCTATCTTTGAGGACATTGATAGAAGCTTCAAAATAAGGGTGAAAGTTGGCAATAGACACTTCATCAAAGTAGAAGGAAAATGAGATGTGTTGATTGACACTCCCACAGGTATCAAACTTGTTTCAAATGTCTTGTTTGTGCCTAAAATTGACAGAAATCTGCTAAGTATAGCTCAGTTGCTAGAAAAGGGCTATTCAGTAATGTTCAATGGCGAAGAATGCCTGATCAGTGATCCAAGTGGATCCATGCTGTTGTTAGTGTCCATGGCCGATAGAAGCTTTGTAGTAGACTGGAACAAGAGCTCAAATAGTGCCTACACAATAGTGTTAGATGAATCTAAGTTATGGCACAAGAGGCTAGGCCACGTTAACTATAAGTCACTGGCTCAATTGACCAAAGAAGACTTGGTTAAAAACTTCTCCAAATCAGTTGAGAAAGAAGATGTTTATGAAGTGTGTCAGCTAGGAAAGCAAATCAGTTTTCCATTTCCTTTGAACAATTCCTGGAGAGCCTCAGAAAAATTACAACTAGTCAACACTGATGTGTGTGGCCCTATGAAAACAGAGTCTTTGAATGGCAGCAAGTATTTTATCCTTTTCATTGATGACTGCTTGAGATATTGCTAGATTTACTTCCTAAAGCAAAAATCAAACGTGGCCTCTGTATTCTGAAAGTTCAAAGTTGCAGCAGAAACAAAAAATAGGTTGCAAACTAAAAACATTGAGGTCAGATAATGACACAAAATACACTTCAGCAAGGTTTCAGGGCTTTTGTAATGAAGTTGGCATTAAGCACCAGCTCACCAATACTTATACACCTTAGCAAAATGGTGTTAATGAAAGGATGAATCAAACTCTGATGGATATGGCCAGGTGCCTAATGTTTGAAAGGAATTTGCCTAAGACACTTTGGGCTGAGGAAGTTAACACTGCAGTTTACCTTCAAAACAGGCTACTAACCAAGGCATTGATTCCAAAAACTCCATTCGAGACCTAGATTGGGTTCAAACCATCACTTGCTCACTTGAAAGTCTTTGGTTGCATCTGTTATACACATGTTCCTGTTATCAAGAGGGACAAGTTAGCCAAGAAGGCACAACCTGGTATCTTGGTGGGCTACAGCAATGTGAAGAAAGGTTAAATGATTCTGGATTATTAACCCATAGTCTTTTTGAGCAGAGATGTTGTGTTTGATGAGAAGTCAGGCTGAAACTGAGATAAGAATAAACTAGATTGTGCTACTGAAGATCTAATGATGGATCAGACTAAAGCTGATCAAAATGCTCTTGAATTAGACATTAACCACGAGCCAGTCAGGGGAACTAGACCTTTAAGTGAGATATATGAGAGAGTTGAAGTGGCTGCTGTTGAACCAAGTTGTTTTGAATAAGCTGAGGCTCAACAAGGATGGAAACAGGCCATGGTTGATGAAATGAGCATGATTCACAAGAATCAGACCTGGGAGCTAATTACAAGACCAGCCAATAGGAAGGTCACAAGAGTGAAATTAGTGTTTCGAGCCAACCACAATGCTGATGAAACTTTGAACAAGCTGAAGGCAAGGCTAGTTGTGAAGGGATTCAATCAAAATTTTGGCATTGACTACTTTGAGACATTTGCACCAGTAGCCAGACTTGACACAATTAGGCTATTAGTTGCTTTGGCTGCACAGAAGCAGTGGAAAATTCATAAACTTGATGTAAAGTCTGCTTTTCTCAATGGTTTTCTTGATGAGGAGATCTATGTTGAACAACCAGAAGGTTTCAAAATTGTAGGCAAGGAAGACAATGTGTACAAGCTAAAAAAGACCTTGTATGGCTTAAAACAGGCACCAAAAGCCTGGTATGATAGAATCGATAGCTAGCTAGCTAGTTTGGGGTTCAAGATAAGCATTAGTGAACCAACCCTGTATGTGAAGAAGAAAGGCAATGAAACACAACTCATAGTGTCCCTATATATTGATGACCTGTTGGTGACAGAAGAAAGTTATGAATTGCTGGCTGGTTTCAAAGGAAAAATGGAGAAAAAGTTTAAGATGTCTGATTTAGGACAAATGTCCTACTTCCTTCCAGGCAAGTTATGAATTGCTGGCTGGTTTCAAAGGCAAAATGGAGAAAAAGTTTGAGATGTCTGATTTAGGACAAATGTCCTACTTCCTTAACCTGCAAGTGTTTCAAACTCAGCAAGGGATCTTCCTAAGTCAGAAGGCATTTGCCTTGAAGATTCTGAACAAGTTCTCCATGTTGAATTGTAAAGCAACAAGCACTCCAGCTGCTGTTGAAGAAAAGCTATCAAGCCAAGGTGATTTCGAGAAGGTAGATGACACAACCTACAGAAATTTGGTTGGATGTTTGCTCTATTTGACAACTACTAGACCAGACATTATATTTGCAGTAAGTCTTCTATCTAGATTCATGCATTACTGCAATGAGAAGAGTTTTCAAGCTGCCAAAAGAGTTTTCAGGTATGTCAAAGGTGCACTAAGCTTTGGAATGATGTTCAATAAAGTTAATAGCATGAAGCTACTTGGTTATGCTGATAGTGACTGGGCTGGATCGATAGATGATATGAAGAGCACCTCAGAGTATCTATTTACCATTGGTTCAGCTATTTTTTATTGGAGTTCAAAGAAGCAAACAATAGTTGCTCAATCAACAACTAAGGCAGAGTATGTGGCAGCTACAAGAGATGTTAACCAAGCAATTTGGTTAAGAAAAATCATGCCAGACTTGAATCTGCACCAAAAGAAAGCAACAAAGATCAAATGTGACAACCAGTCTGCTGTTGCAATTGCAAAGAATCTAGTGTTCCGTGGGAGAACAAAACACTTCAAGATTAAGTTTCATTTTGTTAGGGAAATGGAACAAGCTCAAGAGGTGAAACTGATTCATTGCAGTTCTTAGGATCAACTTGCTGATATCTTGACAAAGCCCCTTAGTGTGTCAAGGTTTGAGCATTTGAGAGTCAAATTGGGAGTTTGCAGTATGCAAGCCAAGAAGGAGTGTTGAAGCTGGTCTGCATGCTAACAAGAAGCAACAAAAGCTGCCCGAGCCAAGCAGTTGCAGCTAAACTTCATGCTGCTGATTCATTTTACTACTTTCAAATGATATTTTGTAACTTAGTTAGATTAGAACAAATTTGTTGACGTACTTGATGTAATTTGTTGATGTTTGAGCTGATAAATCATCTTAACCAAGTGTGCAAGTTTTGTTTAAACAAGTTTCAATGTACTTAGTGGTAGTAGTAATGTTTAGGTAACCATTTTGCTTTTCTTGACCAACATATGTCTGGTATATGTATTGGCATTATGCCATCTTACAAAAGAACGAAAAATTCATCAAAGTTTCATCATCAAACTCTCTCTTCTTGCTTTTCTTTTGTCTTTTAAGTTTGATTCTGTATTGTTAACTCAGCAAGTATCGAGCCTTTATGCTCAAGAAATTGTCTTGCATCCTTCATTTTTCATATTCTTAGTTCCAACAGTATTTTTTTTTCCATTTTGGTACCTATTTTTTTTGTTACAAGTGAAACCTTATGTAGCGAAATAGACAAAAGCATTATTTTCTTTCATATATATATTATTTTTATTATTTTTTCTTTCTTTAGAATCAAACTGATGGTCAAACCAGTTAAGTCACTAATTCTCAATTTGATCAGTTTTTCCAATTATATCAAATATTATTAAAAAATTTAAAAAAAAATTAAAAATAGAGATAACGGGGTCAATTGTCTTTTTAGCTTGGTTCAATCAATCCGTATCGATTTGCAAGTCAATTGGTTTAACCCCCTATCTCGATCTAGTTGTAAAAACGCTAGTTCTGATCAATGAAATAAATGGTTAGCATCTCAACCGAGAGAGAGATGATGTAAAAGAAAACTATAAAATAAAAGAATTAAAAAATATTTTTAAACTTTATATGATTTGGCAAATTATTATTGGTTGATTTTTTAATTGATATATAATATAGTATAGTTTAAATGCCAATTTATGAGTTAACACTTATTTCTAATATATAATATAGTATTAAAAATATTTATATATATATATATATTTACAAATTTAACAATACTCATATTGCATTATATTATTTAATTTTAATATCATTATTCTTTTTTTCATAATTATTTTTTTAACTTATGATATTTCAACCATTTAATTATTTTAAAATTTAAATATTTAAATAAAATAATTATAAATACTAACATTTTAAAATGATTGTATTCTAAAATCTTTAAAATTTTAAAATTTCCTATCCAAACAAAGTTCTGTTGATAAAAATCAATATATATAAAATTATTGGACTGATATTTAAAAAATGACATAACTTCAAATTTTCAATAATTTTTACTCTAACGACTTAATTTTCTTCGATGTCAGAAAATTTGGTTTAACGTTGAATTCCTTAAATTGATCCGTTCAAAATTTCAAATCGAAAAATTAACAAGTCGTATGTGGGATTAATAATAAAACCGAACAATAATTAAATAAATTAAGTTTTTTTTATAATTAGTACCATGACTAAATTAAGGTGACTAGGAGGAAGAAATTTGATTGAAGCTTTGTACATGCCATTGATTAGCAAATGATCATGTCCTTAAAAGCAAATATTCCATGGTTAAAATAAACTTTGTGGCCAAACATGATATATGTCATTAAGTTCCATTAGCTTATGCATAGTGACTTTATGACTATTACTTTCTTTTATTTATTAATTTAACTAGTTAATTATAATTAATAATAGGTAAGTATAGTGGAAGGAAAGAGAGATAAGGCTTATTTTCCTCATCTCCCTCACGGTAAAGAAAGAAAAATTTCATGGTTCTTTTCTTCATTTACGTCCACTAGATTGCTCAAGGAAGGTGAGTTTTAGTTTGAATTTTTGTTGAAATTCTAGGCATTGAAAGTTGATAAGCATAGCTCAGTTATTAGATTAAGTAATTGATGATGTTTAGTTGAGAAATTATATTGAATACTAAGTTAGAGAGAGATTGAAGATAAGAACTTTAGATAAAAATTATGTTTTAATGTTAGTAAGGTAATGGGTGTTATAAGAATAAGCTTCAATCTTAAAGGCTTTGGAAACCTTAATGTGGAATATTAGGGACCGAATTAAATAAATTGAAAGTTGTAGGAAAATTTTGTCATTACCTGAAAGTTTGAGGTCTCTAGTGGAGAAATATGAAAGCAAATCGAATGTTACGAGCATTTCGAATATTAGGGCTTATACGGACTAAAATGAATGGAATGTACTCATGTTAATATTGTGTCGATTTCTATTTGAATTATGTGATTAATGAGTTTTTGTATTCGGGTTTAATTACGTAGCTAACAATGACATAGGACGATCTCATGATAAAGGGAAAGCTAAAGTAGTTGGCGAATAGTTGTTTCTAGTTTGTGCTACGATAATTCACTTCTAATAATATGTTCGTAAATTAGCTAGTCGTGAAATTAAAATTAAAACTATGTAAGAAAAATCACAAAATAAAATATAAGAAAAACCAATATGTTGAAAATCTAACAAAAGGTAAAATCTTCATTTGGTTCATGAGTTTGATCATCAATGCAAAGATAGTTTTAGTATTTTTTAATAAATAAATTTTAGTTGCCGATATCACGCCTAGCAACCAATCTTTCCTTACCTTCTCGATAATCAAGAGGAAACTGGTTGAAATTATTTTCGTTATCAATAAATAACCCTATAAGTTCTAGCCTAGAATTTAGCTAATCGATAGTTTACCTAATTCTAACCAATCAACACAACAGGAATTCATTTAGAATCAATTAAATAATTACAAAATTTGCTATTTTAACAATTGAATTCGTTTGGTGCTGTGCCCTTTATTAATAAAATTTTATTTGCTGAGCTCAAAAAAAGAAAAAAGAAAAAATAGTTGCAATGTGTTATTGGTGGTGAGTAGGAGATTGAAGAAGAAAATAGATGGAAAATTAAATTAACTAAAACAAAAGGCAACTCTAGTTGTCCACTACAACTGTTCCATTCTAAAGAAATAAAGAACACTTAAATAGCTACAAATATTTTACCATTATCAATGAAAAATTAACACAAAAAGTAAGTCTAGTGTGGAAAATTGAAAAATTACATTGTAAAGCTGAAGTGGGATTTAGAACAAATTAAAGCAAAACAGGCCTTAATTAAAGTGCTTATAGTCAAAAAGTAATTGGACACAACAATTGCAATTGCAAGGTATTTTCTGATTCATATTATTGAAGAATTCAAGCTGAAGAAGAAAATTGTGGGTAAATTAAATTAATTGAAACAAAAAGCAAGCCTATCACATTTCACCCTATCACACGTTATTGAGACATTATTCACATTGGATCGTAAAGTCATCAACTAAAGAAGAAAATTGAAAGCATAAACATCCATAATTGCTAATTGGTGCTTATAAGATTAATCCCATCAATTTATCATTCCTATTTTTGTCATCATTTTCTTTTATTAATTTGATCACCCAAAAAAGAAATCTATCAAATTTATCACTCTACCATTAAAATGGTAATAGAAGACTAACTGTGCATTTACATGTATTTTTTTTGGGTGTCGAAAATAGGAGTAATTGGACACAACAATTGCAATTGCAAGGTATTTTCTGATTCATATTATTGAAGAATTCAAGACCCATCATATGAAACTGAAGAAGAAAATTGTGGGTAAATTAAATTAATTGAAACAAAAAGCAAATCTAAGTCACGTATAGTAGGCCTATCAAATTTCACCCTATCACACGTTATTGAGACATTATTCACATTGGATCGTAAAGTCATTAACTACAGAAGAAAATTGAAAGCATAACCATCCATAATCGCTAATTGGTGCTAACTATATATAACAAGGTATTTATAAGATTAATCCCATCATATTTATAAATAAGAGTTTTAATTTTACAAGAAAATTGATCACATTTATAAATAATAACTCTCATTAATTTTAAAGACATTTATTCAATTATTGTCACTCTAAATTTATCATTTCTTTTTTTGTCATCATTTTCCTTTATTAATTTGATCACCCAGAAAAGAAATCTATCAAATTTGTTACTTTACCATTAAAATGGTAATAGAAGACTAACTGTGTATTTACATGTATTTTTTTTTTGGGTGTCGAAAATAGGAGTAACTCTTATTTAGAGTGACTAACAAGGTAGTTTACCATAATTTTTAAGTGAACTAAATAAGAATGATTACTATTTAAAGTGATTCAAAATAAGAAATTCACAATAAACATTCTGTTACAATTTAATGGTGGAGTAACTAATTTAATCAATTTTTTTTACTGTCGAAATTATAAAAAAAAATTAGGATGAACGAAATAGGAACGACTGGCCCCTATTTAGAGTGACTAGTGAGGTAGTTTACCCAAATTAAAAATTGAATTGTGAAGAGCTTAATTTACAATATATCATTTTCTTTATAGATTTCATAAATGCTTTAAAAAAGATTAGAATTTTTTTATTAGTACCATATTTGAATTATTAAAATAATTTATATATTTTAATTATGTTAATAATTCTATTAATTACATGAAATAAAATTATATTTCATATTGAATATATTAAAAATACTTTACTTATGATTTGTATATTTTATTATAATATTTGAATTGTCAAATAACAAAAGACGTAATTATAATTAATTTTTTTATCATATAAATTTTATATATCCTTAAAATATTTTATTATTATGTTAATAATTATTAAAATGTAAGTATATAAAATCATTAAATATATTAAAAATTAAAGATAAAAGTAAATATAATTTGATAAATTTTAAAAAAATAAAAATTAAATTTCAATGTTTTCTCTACAAAATGTCGTCAAGAAAAAGGAAAACTACAAAACTCTAAATCAATGCTGAAGTCGTCCATTAAAGGTTTAATGCATCCATATAGTACGAATGGTCATATGCCATTCAAGCTGGGTCTTTATAAAGAGGGCTTTCCTCAGCTATTAGCATTCAAAATTAAAAAACAAAACACTATTTCATTTCCTCTTGCTTCATATTTGATGATTACGATGTCAAGTAAGAGTTCTCATAAACTTGTTTTATTTTTTGCAATATCTTGTCTTCTTCTTCAGGAGAAATGCACTGAAGCAAGCGTATTGTGCAAAGAGAGTGAGAAAAAAGCGCTACTTGAATTTAAGCACAGCCTTCAAGCCATGGATTGGTCAGGCGACGATGCCCTTCCTTTATGGAAAAGTGAGGAGTGCTGTTTTTGGCTTGGTGTCGAATGCAACAGCCTTATGGGATAAGTCGAAATGCTCGATTTTAGCTTGAAATATTTTGTTGTAGCAGGTACGATTAGCCCTTCACTGCTTAAACTACATCATTTGACCTCTTTAAATTTCTAAGGTAATGATTTTAATGGAAGTCTCATCCCAGAGTTTTTTGGTTCCTTGAAAAAATTGAAATTACTGGATCTCTCTAATGCTAATTTTTGAGGTCCAATTCCTTCTCAACTTGGAAATCTTTCAATGTTGGAGACTCTTAGATTGGGTAGCAACGGTAGAGTTTTCAATGTTGGCAAACCTGAGTGGCTTTCCCATCTTTCTCGTTTGAAAGAGGTTGATCTCAGTTTCACTAACCTGAGCAATGCCAATGATTGGTCTCAAGTCATTAGCCACCTTCCTTTGCTCCAAAAACTAAGTCTAAGACATTGTGATCTTCCAAGCATATCTTCTTCATCACTTTTCCTTGCCAACTCTTCTACATCTCTCACCTATCTCGATCTCTCTGATAATAATCTCCTTTCTTCTGCCATATATCCATGGCTGTTTAATGTTAGCAGCAACCTTGTTTTCCTTAATCTCTCAAGTAACCAGTTGAAAGGTCCAATTCCAGAAGCTTTTGGGAACATGAAGGCTATTCAAGAACTTTATCTGAATGATAATCTTTTGGTACTAGCTGAGAATCAAGTTAGGGGCGATTCTGGGTTGAATGAAATCGGAAAACTACCATATTTTAGGGTTCTAGATCTTGGGTACAACCTTTTAAATGGATCCATAAGCAAAAGCATTGGACAACTTTCCAACCTGCATGTGTTGCGGCTTGCAGGGAATTCTTTTGATGGTGATGTGATTTCCGAAGCTCATTTCTCAAATTTCTACAATTTAGGGAAGTTGGATTTATCGTACACTTCTTTGACTTTAAAATTCAAAACCGGATGGATTCCTCCTTTTCAATTGAGTCTACTAAAGCTTTGCTCTTGCAAGTTAGGGCCTCGTTTCCCAGATTGGCTTCGGACTCAAATGGAGTTCCTACTGTGTTTGGGATACCTTGATATTTCTGCTTCAGGAATTTCGGGTTCTCTTCCCTACTGGTTTTCGGACAAATTTCAGAGACCGGATTCTCTTCCCTACGGGATTTGCGTTCCGAGTTTAAGGTACATAAACATGTCTTTCAATCAGATCAGTGGTACTTTTCCAAATATATCTATCAACATAGGCCATCTAGATCTAAGCTCTAATAATTTCTCAGGACCATTGCCACATTTTTCTTTACGCTTTAGTGATACATGGAGTACCATTAACCTTTCCAAAAACAAGTTTAATGGTTCAACATCTCCAATTTGCAATTTTACTGAAGTCTCTTTGGCTTTGCTTGATCTCTCAAATAATCAATTATCTGGAGTGGTTCCTGACTGTTTTCACAGTTTCCGGTCTTTAACAGCTTTGAATTTGGGTGATAATACCTTCTCAGGCTCACTTCCAAGCTCCTTAGGATCTCTGACTTCTCTTGAAATGCTAAGTTTACGTGGTAATAAATTCTCAGGAGAATTACCTTTATATTTACAAAATTGCAGAGAGTTAAAATTCCTGGACTTGAGTGATAATGAATTATCAGGAGAAATACCTATGTGGCTCGGGCAGCGGATTTCATCTTTGGTTTTTCTTAGCCTTCAAAGGAATCAGTTCAGGGGAAGGATTCCTCATCAACTTTGTGAATTGAAATATCTACAAATCTTAGACCTCTCTGTAAATAAAATATCTGATTCCATACCACCGTGCCTCAAAAATTTCAATTCCATGGCAAAAAAAGTGAATTTAGATAGAAGGATTGAGCTTCACCTGTTAGATCAACAGTATGTGAGTTCGTTGATTGATGTTATGTATGTGAGTTCGTTGATTGATGTCAGGTATGTTGATGAGGCATTGATTACATGGAAGGGAACAAAGCAAAACTATCCACAACTTGGACTGCTACTAGCCATTGATCTCTCTTGTAACAAATTAACAGGAGAGATTCCTGAAGAATTAAGTAGTCTTCAAGAACTGGTTGCATTGAACCTGTCAAGAAATTTTTTTGCAGGAAAAATTCTTCAAAAGATTGGGCATCTAAGGCAACTAGAGGTGCTTGACCTGTCAAGAAACAAGTTTTCAGGAAACATCCCAACCAGCTTGTCTGAATTAACATTTCTAAGTATCTTGGACTTGTCTTACAATGACTTGTCTGGAAAAATTCCAACCAGCACTCAACTACAGAGCTTTGATCCTTCATCATTTTCCCATAATAGGGGACTTTGTGGTCCTCCTGTTTCACCGAATCTCTCAATGGTGGAACCACCTCCTGGCAAACCTGCAGTAGGAGGTGAAGAAGATTCTGATGATCAGTTCATGAAATGGTTTTACACTGGCATGGGACTTGGATTTGTTGTGGGTTTCTGGGGGTTTTGCGGTGTTGTGTTCTTCAAGCGTTCATGGAGGCATTCATATTATCGTTACTTGGATAGTGCAAAGGATTGGGTGTTGTATGTTTCATTTGTTTTGCTGAAAACAAGGTTAGTGAGGAGAATCAAAGGTCTGTCAAGAATGTAATAAATTGACTTTCACTCCTTAATAATGTTCTTTCAACATTGAGAAATATATCTTAAACTAAATAACAAAGTTCCATATTATTGTTTTTCAGGTCTGGTCTGATTAGAACTGCAACTGAAGGTGATATTTCCTGCACCTGAGAAAATCTTAATAAAAAAGTTTATAAATTAATACATATTTGTCTTTTTGATGATTTCTAGTTTCTATATATCAGGCTGAGATTTGTGATGACTTTCTTTGCTTTTCTTGTAATACCTTTATCTTATATTTGGTTTGTATATTTCTTTTCTATCAAAAGTAATTTTATGAAAACAAAAAGACTTCTTGCTAATAAAAAGGAAAAATATATTGATTGGGGAAAATTTATAAAAAAAAATTTTTCTATCAGAAAGACTTTTTGCTAAATAAGGTACCTAAGCTACTTGTTTTTCCTAAGTTGGTATTTCTATTAGTTAAACCATCAAATCTATTTAAAAAAAAAACTTAACCTATAAATTGCTATCTAAACTATGTATTTTTTTTCCATTTTATACCTAAACATTTTTTTTGTTGTAAGTGATACCTTAGGTAGCAAAATAGACAAAAAAAAGCATTATTTTCTTTGTATATATTGTTAGAGAGAGAGATAAAAAATATTTTTTTAAACTCTATATGATGTGGCAAATTATTATTAGCTGATTTTTTTTAATGGATAGTTGAGGTACCACTTGTAACAAAAAAATGTTTATGTACCAAAATAGGAAAAAAAATGTGTAGTTTACATACCAATTTACGGGTTATGCATTTCCTAAAAATAGATTTAACAATTTGACTAACTGTCTGACTAATAGAGATACTGACTTGGGGAAAAATGTAGTTTAAGTACTACTTGTGACCAAAAAAAAATTTAAATACCAAGATGAAAAAACTGTATAGTTTAAATGCCAATTTATGAGTTAACCCTTATTTCTAATATATAATATAGTATTAAAAATATTTATATTTTTTTTTACAAATTTAACAATACTCATATTGCATTATATTATTTAATTTTAATATCATTATTTTGTTTTTCATAATTATTTTTTAACTTATGATATTTCAACCATTTAATTATTTTGAAAATTAAATATTTAAATGAAAAAAATTATAAATACTAATATTTTAAAATGATTGTATTCTGAAAATTTTAAAATTTCCTATCCAAACAAAGTTCTGTTGATAAAAATTAATATATATAAAATTGTTGGACTGATATTTAAAAAATGACGTAATTTCAAATTTTCAATAATATTTACAGTAACGATTTAATTTTCGTCGATGCCAGAAAATTTAGTTTAAGTTTGAATTCCTTAAAATGATCTTTTCAAAATTTCAAATCGAAAAGTTAACAACTGGTATGTGGGATTAATAAATAAAACCAAACAGTAATTAAATAAATTAAGTTTTTTTTTTATACTTAGTACGATGACTAAATTATAAGGTGAGTAGGACGAAGAAATTTGATTGAAGCTTTGTACATGTCATTGATTAGCAAATGATCATGTCCTTAAAAGCAAATATTCCATGGTTAAAACAAACTTTGTGGCCAACCATGATCTATGTCATTAAGTTCCATTAGCTTATGCATAGTGACTTTATGACCATTGATTTCATTGATAAGTATAGTGGAAGGAAAGAGAGATGAGGCTTATTTTCCTCATCTCCCTCATGGTAAACAAAGAAAAATTTCATGGTTATTGCTCAAGGAAGGTGAGTTTTAGTTTGAATTTTTGTTGAAATTCTATGCTTTGATAGTTGATTAGCATAGCCCAGTTATTAGATTAAGTAACTGATGATGTTTAGTTGAGAAATTATATTGAATATTAAGTTAGAGAGAGATTGAAGATAAGAACTTTAGATGAAAATTATGTTATAATGTTAGTAAGGTAATGGGAGTTATAAGAATAAGCTAGATTAAAGCTTGAAGGCTTTGAAAACATTGTGGAACATTAGGACCGAATTACATAAATTGAAAGTTGTAAGAAAATTTTGTCACGAACTGAAAGTTTGAGGTCTCTAGTGGAGAAAAAAGAAATTAGTTTTCAATCCGATAAATCAAATCAAATGTTATGAGAATTTCAGATATTAGAAATGTACTCATTTCTATATTATGTAGATTTATATTTAAATTATATGATTAATGAATTTTTGTATTCAAGTTTAATTACGTAGCTAAAGATGACGAAAACCATATCAAGGTAAACAAATATGAATTTGAAGTTGTGATTGTCAAATCAAGTTATGAGTGATTGAAATTGTGCTTCTATATATATATTTGATATGTATAAGTATTTAAATCTTGATGTTATGATTATATGGGTTGTAATGATGATTATAATGATAATGTCTCATTAAATTATGTTAAACGTAATGTAGCCTAAGCATAGTTGACATGTAATAGGGTTATAGATATTTAGTGATTTTGTAACACCCTAAACTCGACCTAGAAGTTATAACTGGATGTTGAGTAATTACATTAACTTGTTTAAAAGTATTTGTTTCGATGAAACTAAAAGATCGTTTCGAAAATGTGAAATTTTGGCAAAATTCTTATAGATGATTAGAAAATAACTAAAGTTCGAAAACACTTATTTAAAACTCAGAATTCGGATACAAAGTCACACGTTTTGAAAGTACTAACATTGGTAGATCATTTGAATTATTAAAACAAACATCCGTTACAAACTATGTATTTTATTTACAGAAAATACTTAAGTGATTACTTAATTTTTACAGCAAAAAGCTTTCAGAATTTTAATTTTGAAAACCGAGTTTCAAATTGTTAGCCCGTGATGCTTTGCAGCTTCATAAATAAATACTCAAAACCAAACAAATAGAACAAAAACCAAAAGCAATTTTACGACCCAAAATAATTAAAAACATAAACTATCTTATTTAATTAACCGAGAATCAATCCGAGATCTCGCATGTCGTCTGATCCTAATCTCACCGTTTACCTGAAAGGTCAGAGATAAAATAAAGGAGTGAACTATAAAGCTTAGTGTGTAACTAAAACTCAACAAAGATCACACACAATACAATATACAAGTTAGAAAATCACAAAAAATTTCATAACAACCAATTAAATAGAATCGAGTATGCATGATTATGCCAATGCGGTGTTTTTCAAAAAATCATAATGCAATTTTTTTAGAAAACGTCCTACTCAATTCCGCTACACACTAAAATAAAGTTCACTAGAACTCATCCAACCAAATCACACTAATAGAATAATTGTGGTCAATGCCAACAAATATTACAGGTAAAACTACCAGATCAGACATATGTGGTCAAGCCACTATATTGTAGCCTAGCTACCAGAATAAACATTTATGGTCGAGCCACCATAATTGCAGACAAGCTACCAGGCAGAAATGTGGATGAACCACCAGAAGGGAAAATCATTAAACTGTCAGAATCTTCCTCCTTTCAACATTATCCCAAATCCCATGCAATGTGTCATGGCATGCATATACAGAACCAGAATGATGAACATGTAGGACATGCTGATGTACAATAACATAAAATAGAAGGCATAGAAGTCCATATTTTGTAGAACAGATTTATCAAAGCTTATAAAAATAAATCGTTAACGAGAGTTCACCCTCCACCTCCTAATCAAAAAAAAAGTTTTATACTTACCCCCAAATTAATACTACAACAGAGAATATAGATGGAAAATGGATTAACAAATAGCGATAGAAGAAGAAAGAAAGGGAAATTTTCAGGAAAAAAAGAAAAAGAATTGAAGAAACAGAGAAAGTCTTTTTACCAAAAATCCAAAGTGAAAGAAAACTTGAAAGAGTGGGGGGAGAGTAGGATAATGAATGGTTGAAACATATATTTAGGGAGAAATTTTAGGATAATTAATTTTTTTAAAAAACTACCTAGAGTTTAAAACAAAACTAACTCTATTTTACACACAGAAAATTCAAACATGAGACCTCTAGGTAAACTAAAACCTTACTACTAAACTAGCAAACTCATTCTATCATTAATTGAATGAAACTGATATTTATGCTAGACGATCAGCGATTGAGGTTAAGATAAAAAATGACAAAAATTTAAAGGAAATATTCAAACCTAGAACTTCACATACACAAGCACAACACCTATCCACTGAACCAGATTTACTCACTTTAACATGATTTTCACAATCTTAACTAAAAATTCAAAACGTGATCACTCTTAGTTTCACTTACCCAATTTCTGCTGATCCAATTTTTGGGATGTGATTGATTTATTAGCTCTAATTCCCAAAGGGTTGTAAGCAACCCTAATTCTCAAAGGGTCATGGGCGGCCTCAATTCTCAGAGGGTCAGACATATCTTGACATATAAATTCAGTAGTCTCAATTTTCGAAGGGTCATGGACTTGTGTGCAAATTCGAGTATCCATTCTAATGTATACAATTGATTAATAAGGGTTGAAATGAGTAAGTAATGAAAATGTTGGTAAATGACATGTTGAAAATTGAATACATTATGATATCAAACCATGAAATGTTGAAATAAGTATTCAATGAGTAGATTTGGGGAAAATATGATTATTGATTCTGTGATGAAAAAGAAAAGGGGAAAAGTACTTAAATTTGATGTTTACTTTGCATATTTGATTTATTTTAATTTTATTGTATTGAATTTGAATTGTATTAGCACCACTAAATATATAATACTAATCGTATGACTATATTTGTTTCTGTACGCAAATCTTGGATAAGAGTTATCATAAATTATAAATCGCCAAACATCCAACTTGACAACTCAACACATAAAAACAACTTGTTGCCTATTTTGTATGTAGATATTTGTTTTGATTATATGGCATGTATCTAGGTTGGTTTGGGAGCGTTGCTTAAGTTGATATTTTGGTATAGTTGGTACTTGACCTATAAGGTTTATAAAGTAGAATTTCATCCTTTGATCAGGAGGCAATTATGCTAGTTTATATAAGTTCAATTATACAAATTAGTCGGTTGGGCATTGATGCATCGAATGATAAGATATGGTGTTGTTCGATTGTGTTTTGCATGTCGCAAATTGGTTAAATTGAGTTGCGTAATGCTTTGGTATATTTAAATAGGTCATGGTCATGATTTGAATGCGTTGATTCTAGGCTAATTTTCTATATAGTCTTTGAGATAGGAAGAACATGTCTTGAGACCTTAAGGTTATATTTTATCATTTGGAATGTTGCATTAGGCTTGGTATCAAGACCGACCTTATAGATCTCAAGACAACTAGACTTATGTCTTGAGACAGAGTGAGTGTTGTCTCAAGACAATGCTACATCGACATAACGATCCATCCATATAATGCAATTAAGTGTTAGTTAAATATTAGGTAATAAATAAGCCGATATTTTCTTACATTCCACATTGTGTATAAACACCATTGAGAATAAAGAAAAATGATATTATTGTGATTAAAGAAATTTTATTTAAAACAAATTTTTCAAAAATTACAAGTGCAAAATGATGAATAAACTTCACTTAAAACATTAAATCCTAACAACTTAAACTTAATAGAAATCAATCTCTCCAACTTTAATAAGTAGATCAAAGTAAGACTCTTTAAATAATATCTTTGCTTGATCGAATAACTTCATCAATACCAATATTGTATACTGCTGTTTAAGCAGGTAATAATTGTAACAAGATACTTGCCTACACATGAATTCCAATGATCAGAAGAACCAGGGCAAACCAGGGTAAATTTAAGTTCCTAAAAGATGATTATCGATCTACTAGAATTTATGTAGGGTTTGATTGGTGAAAGGATGAAGTTGCCCTTAATAAAATTGTAATTTTCAATTGAGTGTCATAATTTTGCTATGAAATTTCACAATTTTCCCTTTTGTAATTGCTCGAGATTTGGCTAATGTCACAACATCGCGACATCAACTACTGCATGCCATGACGTAGGGCTTAAAAATGCTCTTATTTTTCCTTTAGCATACATGAGGTTGTGACATTAGCTAATCCACTTTGAGATGTCAGGCATTTCATGAGTTAGCCACAATCTAATCACGATATTAGGCATTGATCAACACCATTCATGATGTCGTGTTTTAGTTGATCCAATTCACGACTTAGCCTTTTCCATGTCACGACGTTCAATGCTATTTTCTATTACCTTCCTTGAAGTTGAGTTTTTCCTTTACAATCAAACACCAAAAAAATATAAATTAATATTATGTAAAGAACTATGGTAATATGTAAAGAACTAAGGCAATATGAATAATACAGTATTGTGATTTAATGAATGCTCTGAGTTACTTCATTAACAGTATAGTACTTATAGAGTGCCTTGAGTAACATATTACTGATCTCACAACTGTTTTGTATAACAACTTTACCAGATACTAAACTAATAGCTACTATCTGAATAACAGACTCCTTATCTATACTTAACATTCACCCATCCTCCCGACATGCAAAACCCGAAGATGACTCCAAAATCGAGCAAAGAAAGTGACAGAAAGTGGCTTAATCAGAATGTTAGCAATCTGATCACGAGCAGATACTTCACCACCAACAACAAAGCCTTCGGCAACTTTCTCACGGATAAAGAAAAAATTAAGCTCTACATGTTTGAACTTAGGTGGGTCAACAGACTGAAGTTGTAACTCCTTGAGCAATGACACCAACCAAGTATGATAACACTCTAGAATAACGTATTTTTATGAATTAATTATGTATTTATTCTGAATATGATCCTGCTAATTTGAGCTATTTTTGATCTTTTATCTCATAGGGACTAAATTTGAGGCAAAAGCAAAATTAAGGGCCAAAAGTGTGAATTTAGAGATAAAACGGGCCAATGTGCAACACAAGGAAAAGTTGATGCCAAAAGTGCAAGCATGGAGGACACAAGGGTTGAAATGTAAAAAGAAGAGATTTTATTCTATCATACTCTATTTTAATTATATTAGGATAATTAATATTAAGATAATTATTAAGGATTATTTAATTTTAGGATTTAATTTTATTTATTTTTAATTAAATGTATTTATCTTTTGGGAATTTAAGTAGGATTAGACTATCTCCCCTAGCACTATAAATAGGGGGTGAAGTGACTCAAAAGAGGATCCTATCTTTTTTCTGTAAACACTCTCTCCCCAAAAGTCTAGGCTTTTGTTCTTATCATATTTCCTTTCAATAAAATCTCTATTTTTATTATATTTATTTTCTTTTCCATCACAACCATGAGCCACTAAACTCATCTAGCCGAAAGTTGTCGATATTTCCCAAAAAGGGTTTATGAGGCTTAGAATCCGTACTTAGCCTTCTCAACGAGTATTCATCGTTTCTCTGCACTACGGGGCTGACGCTTCCGTCCATGTCCCTTAAGAAGTAATCTTTTCAACGTATGCAAATGTGGCCACTTTGTATGTTTTGGGAAGGTTGCACAGTCGGTTTGTTAGCTTACTGCGTCAGAGGTTGGCAAGCCCAAGAGACAAAATGGCGTGGGATTCTCCATTGAGAAGCGTTGATCTAGCATAAGACGATCCTACAGAAGCGATTGTTGGCTAGAGTCAGGTTCCACCAAATCGTAATTCTAAATCCTTAGAGCTGGTGGTCGTAGGCGTCCTCTTCCACTATAACTGGCTTATTCGGTTTGGGAAGCATCATCTAAAAGCTGAGGATTGAACTCAAGGTGGAACGAGGCAACTGGAGGCTGTAATCTCCCGTAAGAATTTCCTTTCTCTCAACTCTATTTTTAATTTCTCAAAATTTTGATTCAATATTCTTAATTCTGTTTTTATTTTATTTTTTTGTTTCCAGATCCAAACCTTTAATTCTGTTTTTTTTTTCAAGAACGCAGGTTTTATTGGGCAAGATTCTGCCTGGGATTTCACGGAACAAGATATTGTGCAAATCCAATCCCTGAGGATTTGACCCTACTTCCCTTTTACTATTCTTTTTCATTATTTATTAGGGATAGAATATTTTTGGTGCTTTCAACGAACGCATCAAAGTAACATCACTAGTAGTTGCAGCAGACTTTGTTTTTTTTAACTACTTATTTTTATTAATGCAGGAGATAAAATGCAATTTATAGAACTTTTACCACCCAAAACTGATTTTACGAGAAAGAAAACACGTACCAAACCATTATAGCTGAGGGAACACCAAGGCGAAAGAACTGAGGAACACCAAGAAAAGCATCCTTGGACAATGGTGAACGAGTTTTCTCACATGTAGATGAATACTTTACATAAATCCCAAGTAAGATCACATTCAACCATGTTGATAAACTAAAAGCTATTGCAGCTCCAAGATCACCTAAATCCAATTTAAACACAAGAATCCAACAAAGAGGCACATGGAAACACAGTATAAAAATTGAAGTTAAGAGCATTGGTAGAATCAAACTTTGCATTTGTAGAAATCGAGTCAAAGGTTTAAGGATGGTGCTTGCAAATAGTCCCGGGATTAACCATAGGGAATATTGGCAAGCTTTGTAGGAGATAAGTGTATCTTGGCCAACAAGAGGTAACAATTTGTCCATGAATATCCATAGCATGCAAATGGGAGGGCAAACTAAGATGAGCGAAATGATGGCACTGTAAGCATAGATTCCAAGCTTTTTGTATTGTTGTGATCCATAAGCTTGCCCACATAGAGTTTCCAATCCACCAGCCATTCCTGACTAGTTTGAATGAAAAACATTCAATTAGTTTAAGATGCTCCATCAATAGAGTAGCTTAACAGAAGAAAGAGTAGCTTACCAGAAGGCTAAAACCGGTGATATTGGTGAGGGATGTAGCAATGGCGACGCTAGAGAGAGAAAGCTGACCAAGATGTCCTACCATTATTACTGACACAACTTGCACAAGGTATTGTAGAACCGTCACCGCCACCATTGGTGCTGCTATTCGACTTCCCTTCTTCAGCTCTTCTATATATCCACCCCAACTTGTTGCCCATTTCTTCTCATCTTCTCTCTCCTCCAATTTCGCCATGCTTTTTTTGTTGTTTTGAATCAAATATTGGGGGAGCCAAGCAAATGAACCCATCTCTTTATAAATTTATAAACTGTGTTTATTTGGATTTCAAGCTAGAATCAAATAAATAAAGGCATAATCTCAAATGATAAAATAAATAAAATAGGACCAAAAAGTGAGACCATATCTGGGCTGAAATCAAAGCTGGATGATGTTACAGTCATTGCATTTATTATTTTCCCAATATTATATTATAATCACAAAGCACAAAAGATCCCTAAATTGTATTCTCTAAGGAAATTTATTTAATAATACTATACTTCTAAGGTAGTATTCCTGTCATTGTTATAATAATAACTAGACAAAAATATTTTCAAGAGATCTGATTTTTGGTTAACCTCTATCAATTTTGATTTTTTATAATTTTATATATGAAATTATTAGTACAATTATAGATATAGTATCGGGTTATGTTTACATATTGCATATAAAAATAAATTGATGTGTTTATTTCTTTAAAAAATGTGCAACTGAATCAAAATTATTATTTTGTGTGTGCATTTAAATCACAATAAACATTTCATTTGCACCAAATCAAAGTTTATGAATTAAATTACCATTGAATCAAAAATTTTGCTTAGTTTAAAAATTATCCCTTTTTATATCTTTAAGAATATTATATCGTATTTAAGTTTAAATGTGAAAAATATTGAAAAAAACACCCTTTAATTTTTTTTAACTTAACAAAGTTATCCTATTTAATTTCAATTTTATTATATTATGTAAGTTATAGGTATAAATATTTAAAAATAGAGTTCACATTATATTAATTTACTCCAAATAAATAAAAATTTAAATATGATTTAAGTATATAATTTTTATAAATTTATTTAAATTTAAAAGAACTAATTATATAAAAATTTCTATTAATTTAATTAAAACATAGTAGATTAACCTACAATTAACTTCTAAGCTTTCAGACTGATTTTTCTAATAAAATTTGTTATAATAAACTTTTATGGAAAATTATAGCAAACCTTTTGTGTGTCCAATTTTCTTTTTCTCTTTTTGATTCTTATTCGCTGTTTATATGGATGGATTCCAACCCATTATATTTTTCTTAACAATAAGCAACTAGCTGTCTCAAACAAAAAGGAAACTACAAAACTCTAAATCAATGTTGAAATAGTGACTAAAATGTCTTCACTCTAAAACTTTAAACCTTAAACATGCCTAATCTTTAATTGGCACTAGTAGTCAAAAAAGTAATTCAACTCAACAATTACAAGGTATTTTCTGATAACATTAATTATATAATAATATTAAATCATTCAAAGCATGAAAGAAGAAACTTGTGCTGAAAATAAATTCATTAAAAGCAAGTCTAAGTCCTCCATTAAAGGTTTAATAGTGTGGAAAATGATTAAAATTTAATTTTTCAGTGGTTTCTGGAGGCATAAATTCAATACATCCATATAGTATGAATGCTCATATTCCAGTCAAGTTGGGTCTTTATAAGGAGGCCTTTCCCCAGCTATTAGCATTCAGAATTACAACAACAAAACACAATTTCATTTCCTCTTGCTTCATTTATGATGATTAATACAATGTCAAGTAAGAGTTCTCATAAACTTGTTTTAGTTTTTGCAATATATTGTCTGCTTCTTCAGGAGAAATGTACCAAAGCTAGCGTGAAACTATTGTGCAAAGACAGTGAAAGAAGAGCTCTACTTGAATTTAAGCACAGCCTTCAAGCCATGAATTCGTCAGGCAACGACGCCCTTTCATCATGGAAAAGTGAGGAGTGCTGTCTTTGGCTTGGCGTCAATTGCAACAACCTTACAGGATATGTTGAAATGCTCGGTTTTAGCGGTCAATTATGGGTTGTAGCAGGTACAATTAGCCCTTCACTGCTTAAACTACATCACTTGACTTTTTTATATTTCGACAGGAATGATTTTAATGGAAGTCTCATCCCAGAGTTTTTTGGTTCCTTGAAAAAATTGAAAATACTGGATCTCTCTAATGCTAATTTTAGAGGTCCAATTCCTTCTCAACTTGGAAATCTTTCAATGTTGGAGACTCTTAGATTGGGTGGTAACGGTGGAGACGTGACGTATCGCCATAATTTCAAAAAAATGTTCAGTGTTGGAAAACTTGAGTGGCTTTCCCATCTTTCTCGTTTGGAAGAGGTTGATCTCAGTTTCACTAACTTGAGCTATGCCAATGATTGGTCTCAAGTCATTAGCCACCTTCCTTTCCTCCAAAAACTAAGTCTAAGACATTGTGATCTTACAAGCATATCTTCTTCATCACTTTCCCTTGCCAACTCTTCTACATCTCTCACCCATCTTGATCTCTCTGATAATAATCTCCCTTCTGCCATATATCCATGGCTGTTTAATGTTAGCAGCAACCTTGTTTCCCTTAATCTCTCAAGTAACAAGTTGAGAGGTCCAATTCCAGAAGCTTTCGGGAACATGATGGCTATTCAAAACCTGCATTTGAGTGATAATCTTTTGATATTAGCTGAGAATCAAGTTAGGGGAGATTCCGTGTTGAATGAAATCGGAAAACTACCAGATTTTATGGTTCTAGATCTTGGGTACAACCTTTTAAATGGATCCATAAGCAAAAGCATTGGACAACTTTCCAACTTGCAAGTCTTGCGGCTTGCAGGGAATTCTTTTGATGGTGATGTGATTTCCGAAGCTCATTTCTCAAATTTCACCTACTTACAGGAGTTGGATTTATCCTACACTTCTTTGACTTTGAAATTCAACTCCGGATGGATTCCTCCTTTTCAACTGAGTCAAATAATGCTTTGCTCTTGCAAGTTAGGGCCTCATTTCCCAGATTGGATTCGGACACAAATGGACGGCCTAACCCCTGACCTTGATATTTCTGCTCTAGATTACCTTGATATTTCTGCTTCAGGAATTTCAGATTCTCTTCCCTACTGGTTTTGGAACCCATTTCAGAGATTAAGGTACATAAACATGTCTTTCAATCAGATCAGTGGTACTTTTCCAAATAACTCTATCCACATAAGCCATCTAGATCTAAGATCTAATAATTTCTCGGGACCATTGCCACATTTCTCTTTAGATTTTTGGGATATAGGGACCATTAACCTTTCCAAAAACAAGTTTACTGGTTCAGGCGCTCCAATTTGCAATATTACCTATAAAGGTGTTTTGGCATTACTTGATCTCTCAAATAATTTATTTTCTGGAGTGGTTCCTGACTGTTTTGAAAGTTTCCAGTCTTTAACAGCTTTGAATTTGGGTGATAATAGTTTCTCAGGCTCACTTCCAAGCTCCTTAGGATCTTTGACTTCTCTTGAGATGCTCAGTTTACGTGGTAATAAATTCTCGGGAGAATTACCTTCATCTTTACAGAATTGTACCAAGTTAAAATTTCTAGACTTGAGTGATAATGAATTATCAGGAGAAATACCTATGTGGATCGGCCAGAGGCTTTCATCGTTGGTTTTTCTTAGCCTTCAAAGGAATCAGTTCAGGGGAATGATTCCCCATCAACTTTGTGAATTGAAATATCTACAAATCTTGGACCTCTCTGTAAATAAAATCTCTGATACCATACCACCATGTTTCAATAATTTCACTTCAATGGTAAAAAAAGTGAGTTTAGATCGAAGGATTGAGCTTCACCTCTTAGATGAAGTGTCTTCTCTATGGTTCATTCAGCTTAGGTATGTTGATGAGGCATTGCTTACATGGAAAGGAACAAAGCAAAGCTATCCACAACTTGGACTCCTACTAGCCATTGATCTCTCGTGTAACAAATTAACAGGAGAGATTCCTGAAGAATTAAATAGTCTTCAAGAATTGGTTGCATTGAACCTGTCAAGAAATTTTTTTACAGGAAAAATTCTTCAAAAGATTGGGCATCTAAGACAACTAGAGGTGCTTGACCTGTCAAGAAACAAGTTTTCAGGAAACATCCCAACGAGCTTGTCTGAATTAACATTTCTAAGTATCTTGGACTTGTCTTACAATGACTTGTCTGGAAAAATTCCAACCAGCACTCAACTACAGAGCTTTGATCCTTCATCATTTTCTCATAATAGAGGACTTTGTGGTCCTCCGACTTCACCGAATTGCTCAACGGTGGAACCACCTCCCGGCAAACCTGCAGTAGGAGGTGAAGAAGATTCTGATGAGTTCATGAAATGGTTTTACGCTGGCATGGGACTTGGATTTGCGGTCGGGTTCTGGGGGTTTTGCAGTGTTGTGTTCTTCAAGCGTTCATGGAGGCATTCATATTATCGTTACTTGGATAATGCAAAGGATTGGGTTTATGTTTCATTTGTTTTGCTGAAAGCAAGGTTTGTGAGGAGAATCAAAGGTCTTTCAACAAGTTGCACAAGGTAATAAATTGACTTTCTTCACTCCTTATCAATGTTCTTTCAATGTTGAGAAATATATCCTTAACTAAATAACAAAGTTCTATATAATTTTTTCCAGGTCTGATTAGAACTGCAACTGAAGGTGGTTTTCCTGCATGTGAGAAAATCTTAATAAAAAACTTATAAATTAATACATGTTTGTCCTTTTGATGATTTCTAATTTCTATGTACCAGGAAGAGATTTGTGATGACTTTCTTTGACTTTTTTGTAATATGTTTATCTTATATTTGGTTTGTATATTTCTTTTCTATCCAAAGTAAATTTATCAAAACAAGAAGACTCCTTGCTAATAAAAAGGGAACATATATTGATTGGAGAAAATTTATCAAAATTATAACAATAGTTTCCATAAAATGTTGAAATTTTCTTTATTTCTATGCTTAACTTACATATTGGTATTTAAACTATACTTTTTTCTTATTTTGATACCTAAACTTTTTTTTTTTTGCTACATAAGGTACCTAAACTACTTATTTTTCTCAAGTTGGTATCTCCGTTAGTTAAACATCAAATTTATTTATAGAAAAATCTTAACCCATAAATTGCTACTTAATCTATGTATTTTTTTTCCATTTTGGTGCCTATTTTATTATTATTATTATTATTATTTTGTTACAAGTGAAACCTTATGTAGCAAAATAGACAAAAAGCATTATTTTCTTTTATATATATTGGTTTTATTTATTTATTCTTTCTTTAGAATTCTAAACTGATGGTCAAACCAGTTAAGTCATTAATTCTCAGTTGGAAAAGTTTTTCCAATTCTATCAAATATTATTAAAAATTCAAAAAATAAAAATAAAAATAGAGATAACGGGGTTAATTGTCTTTTTAGCTTGGTTCAATCAATCCGTATCGATTTGCAAGTCAATTGGTTTAACCCCCTATCTCGATCTAGTTGTAAAAATGCTAGTTCTGATTGATGAAATAAATCGTTAGCATCTCAACCGGGAGAGAGATGATGTAAAAGAAAACTATAAAATAAAATAATTAAAAAATATTTTTTAAACTTTATATGATTGGCAAATTATTATTTGCTGATTTTTTTAACTGATATGTAATATAGTATAGTTTAAATGCTAATTTATGAGTTAACTCTTATTTCTAATATATAATATAGTATTAAAAATATATATATTTTAAAAATTTAAGAATACTCATATTGCATTATATTATTTAATTTTAATATCATTATTCTGTTTTTCATATTTATTTTTTTAACTTATGATATTTCAACCATTTAATTATTTTAAAAATTAAAAATTTAAATAAAATAATTATAAATACTAACATTTTAAAATGATTGTATTCTAAAATCTTGAAAATTTTAAAATTCCTATCCAAACAAAGTTCTGTTCATAAAAATCAATAAATATAAAATTATTGGACTGATATTTAAAAAATGACATAATTTCAAATTTTCAATAATTTTTACTCTACCGACTTAATTTTCGTCGATGTCAGAAAATTTGGTTTAAGGTTGAATTCCTTAAATTGATCATTTCAAAATTTCAAATCGAAAAATTAACAAGTTGTATGTGAGATTAATAATAAAACTGAACAGTAATTAAATAAATTAAGGTTTTTTTTTATAATGAGTACGATGACTAAATTATAAGGTGAGTAGGACGAAGAAATTTGATTGAAGCTTTGTACATGTCATTGATTAGCAAATGATCATGTCCTTAAAAGCAAATATTCCATGGTTAAAATAAACTTTGTGGCCAACCATGATCTATGTCATTAAGTTCCATTAGCTTATGCATAGTGACTTTATGACCATTAGTTTCTTTTATTTATTAATTTAACTAGTTAATTATAATTAATAATAGTTAAGTATAGTGGAAGGAAAGAGAGATAAGGCTTATTTTCCTCATCTCCCTCACGGTAAAGAAAGAAAAATTTCATGGTTCTTTTCTTCATTTACGTCCACTAGATTGCCCAAGGAAGGTGAGTTTTAGTTTGAATTTTTGTTGAAATTCTAGGCACTGATAGTTGATAAGCATAGCTCAGTTATTAGATTAAGTAATTGATGATGTTTAGTTGAGAAATTATATTGAATACTAAGTTAGAGAGAGATTAAAGATAAAGAACTTTAGATGAAAATTATGTTATAATGTTAGTAAGGTAATGGGTGTTATAAGAATAAGCTTGATTTAATCTTAAAGGCTTTAAAAACTTAATGTGGAATATTAGGGATCGAATTAAATAAATTGAAAGTTGTAGGAAAATTTTGTCATGAACTGAAAGTTTGAGGTCTCTAGTGGAGAAATATGAAGGCAAACCGAAAGTTACGAGCATTTCGAATATTAGGGCTTATACAGACTAAAATAGTTGCAATGTGTTATTGGTGGTGAGTAGGAGATTGAAGAAGAAAATAGATGGAAAATTAAATTAACTAAAACAAAAAGGCAACTCTAGTTGTCCACTACAACTTTTTCATTCTAAAGAAATATTATTTTATCAGTATCGTTGAAAAATTAACAGAAAAAGTAAGTCTAGTGTGGAAAATTGAAAAATTACATTGTAAAGCTCAAGTGGAATTTAGAACAAAAGCAAAACAGGCCTTAATTAATTAGTGCTTATTGTCAAAAAGTAATTGGACACAACAATTGCAATTGCAAGGTTTTTTCTGATTCATATTATTGAAGAACTCTAGACCCATTGTTCGTTTGCTTCCTATGAAACTGAAGAAGAAAATTGTGGGTAAATTAAATTAATTGAATTGAAACAGAAAGCAAGTCTAAGGTTTAGTAGGACCAACAAATTTCACCCTATGACACGTTATTGAGACATTATTCACATTTGAGTCGTAAAGTGATTAATTAAAGAAGAAAATTGAAAGCACAAACATCCATAATCTAACAATAATAATGTATTTTGCAAATAAGTATGGGGTGCAATGATAAGATTAAATGAAAATTAAAACAAAAGCAAAACAGGCCTTAATTAGTGCTTATAGTCAAAAAGTAATTGGACACATCAATTGCAATTGCAATTGCAAGGTATTTTCTTATTCATATTATTGAAGAATTCAAGACCCACTGTTTGTTTGCTTCATATGAAACTGAAGAAGAAAATTGTGGGTAAATTAAATTAATTGAATTGAAGCAGAAAGCAAGTCTGAGTCATCAATTAAAGGTTTAGTAGGACTAACAAATTTCACCCTATGACACGTTATTGAGACATTATTCACGTTTGAGTCGTAAAGACATCCATAATCGCTAATTGATGCTAACTATATAACAAGGTATTTATAAGATTAATCCCATCACATTTATAAATAAGAGTTTTAATTTTACAAGAAAATGTATCACACTTATAAATAATAACTCTCATTTAAAATGTCACTCTAAATTTATCATTCCTATTTTTGTCATCATTTTCTTTTATTAATTTGATCACCTAAAAAAGAAATCTATCAAATTTGTCACTCTACCATTAAAACGGTAACAGAAGACTAACTGTGCATTTATATGTATTTTTTTTTGGGTGATGAAAATAGAAGTAACTCTTATTTAGAGTGGCTAACAAAGTAGTTTACCATAATTTTAAAGTGATCAAAATAAGAATGATTACTATTTAAAATGATCAAAATAAGAAATTCGCAGTAAACATTCTGTTACAATTTAATGGTGGAGTAACTAATTTAATCAATTTTTTTGGTGTCGAAATTATAAAAAAAAAGATTGGGATGACCATAAGAACGACTGGCCCCTATTTAGAGTGACTAGTGAGGTAGTTTACCCAAATTAAAAATTGAATTGTGAAGAGCTTAATTTACAATATATCATTTTTTTTATAGTTTTTATAAAAGCTTTAAAAACAATTAGAATTTTTTTATTAGTACCACATTTGAATTATTAAAATAATTTATATATTTTAATTATGTTAATAATTCTATTAATTACATGAAATAAATCTATATTGAATATTGAATATATTAAAAATACTTCAATTGTGATTTGAATTTTTTATTATAATATTTGAATTGTCAAATAACAAATGACATAATTATAATTAATTTTTTATCATATAAATTTTATATATTCTTAAAATATTTTATTATTATGTTAATAATTATTAAAATGTAAGTATATAAAATCATTAAATATATTAAAAATTAAAGATAAAAGTAAATATAATTTGATAAATTTTAAAAAATAAAAATCCAATTTCAATGTTTCTCTACAAAATGTCGTCAACTTATTTCATTCCTCATTTGTTTGATTTCAATTTCTTAAGAGATTCATTTCGACTTTTTCGTTTCCTTTCCAATTTATTAATATTTTTATTCTAATGGCTATTAAAAAATTTAACACCTATAATTTAATTGTCCACACAGTTTTCTGCCTTCACTTTTTTCAATAAATATAATAAAATATTATTAATATAATATTTAAATTATAATTACAGTTAGATTCCAAAAATGTAGAAAAATTAAACGGTATAAACAATCCTTTGTGTTATTATTTTCTCTATTTTATCACAATATCACCTTCAGTGGCTACTATAAACATCACTATAATGACCCGAAAGTCAGTGGTGTCAAAAGATACGATTTTGGAATTTCCTTTTTGTGAACCAAGCTTGTAAATATTTAATAAAATATTTTCGGAGTTATTATATTAATGAATTGAAATTCGAATAGGTAATTTTATCGAATTAGTGATTAATTAAAGTTTAGGGGCTAAATCGTAAATTTTAATCGCTATAGATTTTTAATTAGAAAATGGGTTGAGGACCTAAATTGCAATTAACTAAAGGTCTAAAATTTGCAATTAGACCATAGTGGAATTCATAATGGTGGACGGTAAGGATTATGTATGTATATAAATAATTAAAATTAAAATTGAATTAATAAGTTAAAGTTAATTAACTTAATATAATAAACATAAAAATAGGGATAGTCGATGAAAACAACATTTTCATCATCTCTTTTTCATCTTCTACCCACAGCTAAACAAAGAAAACCTAAGGAGAACTTCAAAGAATTCGGCCATATTTAGTCAAGTATTCAACTTGTAATTTTTATGGTTTTAGGTTATGAGAGCTTGATTTGCTAGCCCATGTACTAACTTGTGAAATTATTAAAGCTTTAGGAAGTATCGTTATTGAATTCTTGAAGTTTTAGATGTTAAATTGATAGATATTAAGTTTAGAGGTGAAAATTGACTAAATTGTGAAGTTAATTGATAGTTTCATACATTAAGAATGAAACAGAATAAATTGAAGAATTGAATGTAGAAATGAGAAATAAGAGGTTCCTAATGGTTAATAGTGAAAATCAATTTCAATTTGAAGCTTTAGATTGAAAGTAAAGTTAGTTCCAGTTTTAGGGACTAAATTGAATAAATTAAAAAGTTTGAATAAAATGGAAATTGATTGCAAATTGGTTGTTTATTGATAGTGCTATGTGTTTATGTTAATCCGTAGCTAACGCGGATCCAGATTCCTTGCAAAGGAAGGGAAAATCCAAAGTCGTCAACAAATAGCTCATAATTTACAATATGTATTTCTATGACTTAAAGACCTATTTAATTTTTGCGCTTTCATGTTATTTTACCATGTACATTGTTGAGTTAAGTTGTTATGAATAACTTGAATTGATCTGGCTTAGTTACTATTAAATGATGAGGCAGGGATTAATTTGAATAAAGTAGAAATTTTAAATTTGATTAGTTTTAGACGATTGGTATGAAATTAAATTGAGGTATATTGTGACATGATAATTTATTTGTCGATGATAGAATCTAAATTGTAATGAATGTGATTTGGTCTACATGTAACGAAGTGAGAAAAGGATAAGTTAATAACTATATGGGACGCATCAGAAAATAATTGATATGCCATGAGGGCCAGAGTACTATATAAATCATTGTTGTCGGGCAATTCGGGGTGGTAAACCGTCATTGTCGGGCAATCTAGAGTGGTAGGTCATCGTTGTCGGGCAACCTGGGATGATAGGTTTGAATTGAGAAAACCATCATTATTGGAAAACTCGAGTTGGTAGGCATTGTGCAGAAAGTCATCGTTGTCGGGAAACTCGGGATGACAAATTAAGTTGAAGTGATAACGACCTAAATGTTACCTGGAAAAAGAATGAGCATATAAGCTCGAGATTTTGTTGAGAAGGTAACATGAACTTGGGCTTTATGTGTACGGAATGAATACCAAATGATGAGAGTACAACTTATATGCTACATTGTATCATCTCTATTATGTTGCTTTATGTTATAGATATACTACTGAGTTATATTACTCACTGTATGATTTATTTTCCATACGTAGGTTAGGTTTCAAGTAAAGGTCTTCTGTATTGACTTCCACATCCAAGCAGTACTCTCGGACTCAGCAAAGTTTATTTGTTTATTTTTTTTATATAACTTGGCATGTATCTAGGTGGTTGGATGATGTTGAATTTGATGTTAAAGATGGTATATAATTAACTTTGGCATGTATCTAGGTGGTTGGATGATGTTGAATTTGATGTTAAAGATGGTATATAATTAACTTTGACATGTTCTTATGTGTATATAAATGGTTTGTAACTTAGGATTCCTCTAGTTGAATGCTATAAAGTATGAGAAGGTGTTTGAGAATGCAATGCATATATGTGCCTAACAAACTGTTGATATATTATATGTCAATAACTGCTACTGTGTGTGATTTGAAACTGCTATGAATGATTGAATGGTAATTAATTAATGAATATGATATGTTATAGCTCGAATCCAGTGATCGGATTAGATGTAAGGTGTTACAATCACTTCCATTCAAACATATTATATTTTTCATAGCAATTAGCAACTACTCGTTTGAAGAAAAAGGAAAACCACAAAACTCTAAATCAATGTTGAAGTCGTCCATTAATGGTTTAATACATCCATATAGTATGAATGCTCATATGCCATTCAAGCTGGGTCTTTATAAGGAGGGCTTTCCTCAGCTATTAGCCTTCAAAATTAAAACAACAAAACACTATTTCATTTCCTCTTGCTTCATTTTTGATGATTACGATGTCAAGTAAGAGTTCTCATAAACTTGTTTTATTTTTTGCAATATCTTGTCTTCTTCTTCAGGAGAAATTCACTGAAGCAAGCGTATTGTGCAAAGAGAGTGAGAAAAAAGCGCTACTTGAATTTAAGCACAGCCTTCAAGCCATGGATTCGTCAGGCGACGATGCCCTTTTTTTATGGGAAACTGAGGAGTGCTGTTTTTGGCGAGGCGTCGAATGCAACATCCTTACGGGATACGTCGAAATTCTCGATTTTAGCTTGCAATCTTGGGTTGTAGCAGGTACGATTAGCCCTTCACTGCTTAAACTACATCATTTGACTTCTTTAAATTTCAACAATAATGATTTTAATGGAAGTCTCATCCCAGAGGTTTTTGGTTCCT